>NC_138779.1:205226381-205238881 GCF_965119305.1 Pelophylax lessonae | reverse complement strand
GCGTGTGTGTGTGTGTGTTTTTGTTTGGTGTGTGGGTGTGTGTGTGTGTTTGTTTTGTGTGTGTGTGTTTTGTTTTGTGTGTGTGTGTGTGTGTTTTTGGTGTGTGTGTGTGTGTGTTTGGTGTGTGTGTGTGTGTTTGTTTTGCGTGTGTGTGTTTGTTTTGCGTGTGTGTGTGTGTGTGTGTGTGTGTGTGTGTGTGTGTGTTTTGTGTGTGTGTGTGTGTGTTTTGTGTGTTTGTTGTGTGCTGTGTGTTTTTGTGTGTGTGGTGTCACCAGGACTTCAGAGCATTTCTGCAGATGGTTGTCTGCTCACAGCTGTGGCAGGTTTGTGTGTGTGTGTTTTGTGTGTTTGTGCATATGTGGTGTTTTGCTTGCATTGAATGGATCAAGGCCACATACCATATCCATGCAGATGATTGTGTGCTCACAGCTGTGGCAGGTGTGTGTGTGTGTGTGGTGTTTTTGCTCATATTGAATGGATCAAGGCCACATACCAACATCCATTGCCATAGTCAGCAGGTGGTAGATGGCCTTGATCTGCTCCATTGTAATCGAAAGCTGGCTGAAAATTGCCTAAGGCTGGGATTATAACTTAAAGGATATCTAAATCCAACAACAAAAATGTGACATATTGCAGCTTACCATAAATTTCTTAGCCTGAAAACAGAAAACGAATGCAGCCACCAGAACATTGGTCGATGGACGATTAATCACTTGCCGATATACTGCAGCAGGCTGCCTCAGCTGCACGAAGGCGGTCGCGGGAGCGCTCCTGGGGGCGAGCGCACGCCGCCCCCACTAGGCAGCAGGTATGCCGTTCCACGGGGTTGGCGGCCACGATTGCCGCCGGGCAACCGTGATCGCTCCCCGCTGAGAGAGGACAGTCAGCTGTTGTAAACACAGCTGACCGTTGTTCTCTCTGGAATGATCAGAGTGTCTGTTATCCTTCTATATAGGATCACAGGTCTCTGTGGTCATTTCATAAGTCCCTCCCCCATACAGTTAGAAACACGCCCCTAGGCTCACAATTAACCGTTTGATCACTCCTGGGTTAACCCCCTTCCCTGCCAGTGTTGTTACAGTAACAGTGCATATTTTTAGCACTGATTACTGTAGTAATGTCACTGGTCCCCCCCCCCCCCCAAAAGTGTCAATGTCAGGGGTCCGATCTGTCCGCCGCAGTGTCGCAGTCCCACTAAAAATCGCAGATCGCCGCCATTACTAGTAAAGTAAAAAAAATTAAAAAATGACAAATCTTTTCCCCTGTTTGTAGACTCGATAACTTTTGCGCAAACCAAACAAAATACGCTTATTGGGATTTTTTTTTAGCAAAAAACAAATTGGCCTAAAAGGATGAAAAAATTAGATTTTTAAATTTTTTGGGGGGGGGAATGTTATATAGCAGAAAGTAAAAAATTTTTTTTTTTTTTTTCAGAATTGTCGCTCTTTTTTTTTTTTTTTTTGTTTATAGCACAAGAAATAAAAATCGCACAGGTGATCAAATACCACCAAAAGAAATCTCTCTATTTGTGGGGAAAAAAAAGACATCAATTTTATTTGGGTACAGCGTCGCACGACCACGCAATTTTATGTTAAAGTAACACAAAGCCAAATCGCAAAAAATGGCCTGGTCCTTAAGGGGGTAAATCCTTCCAGTCCAGATGTGGTTAAGCCCTGATTAAAGTGTTACTAAACCCACAACAGTAAAATCAGTCTGTATATACAGTAAAGCATGCTTGTTATACTCACCATGGAACCCAAGGGGTTAATCCTCCACATTGTGCATAAGGCTGTTTGATCCTGTCTCTCTGATCCTCCTCATCCTTAACTGACTCCAACCAATCTCGTGATAGAACAGAGCATTAGGAGTCAGGCTGCACATGCTTAGTTGGGTGTGTATTGCTAGAGAGTTTTACTTTTTTCTTGGGAGAGTGCATGTGATCAGCACAGGGCCAATCAGCACTGTCCTGACAGAGGATCGGGGAGAAAAAAAACTCCTCCTACAAGCTTTAGTAGGAACTGATAGAAGTCCCAAGACTGCTATATACTGCTGATGAGAAAAGGTATTTAGCAGTTTATATTTACTAAAATAATTACATTTCCATGTTCTGTGTACTGTGGGAGAGCAGATATGGCGATTGCAAGCTCCTGGGTTTAGTAACCCTTTAGGCTCTGTGAATAAAGTGGTTGTAAACTGAGCTGAAATATGAACAAGACATACTCTTCTATAGTGTGTACTTTCCTCTATCCAAAGCACCTAGTGTGATTTCCATCTCCTGTCTCATTTCCCCTACTTTCTGAAGCCTATGACGACACTATGCAGTCCTGCGAGACAGCCCCCCACCCCCTTCCAGCACACAGCAGGTAATGGACAGCCTCGGCTGTGCATGTTTCCCCAAGAGACTGTGTAGGGGGGGGTGTCCATTCCATCCACTCAGGTCTCAGTTTACACTTGGCTCTCTGCTCGATGTTGTGCAGTGTGTTTGATATCCAGATCCTAGCCCCTGCCTGAAACTCAGAAATGCTGTGTAAATTCTGGACTTTGAATGGATGTAGAGGAAAGAGGGCATCAGACAAACAGGTACAACTTGTGTAGAAGGATTTGTTTCATCTGTGTATTACCTGAGGCCAGACACTTCACTGCATATATGTAAGGGTTAGAATCACTTTAAACACTTTTAGGTGGCTTTGGGTGGTGAGCTGTCATTGCAGTAAATCTTGGCTGGAGTTAGACCTCCTTTGGTGCCCAGTCTGTTTTTCGTATTCTCGATAGGGAAGGAGAGCAGACTCCAGGTCTTTGGCACTTGGCTGAGCTTGCATGATTGAAGGGGCTACAGGCCTGGCTGGTAAGTGGTGATACGGGCTGTGATCCTCCTGTATTGAGCTGCCTCTTTAGATCTGAAAGTTGAAATCAGGCTTATAGTAGTAGGAGTGGACAAGGGAGTGCGCTGTTGGGCAAGGGAGAGAGGCACTCAAGGTGGCTTACTATAGAAAGCCCAAGGTGAGCATCAAGAAGCTTGATATTATTGGTGTACAGCAGGGGTCTCAAACTGGTGACCCTCCAGCAGAGTCATGCTTGTAACTGTCAGTCTTGCAATGTCTCATGGGAATTGTAGTTCTGCAACAGATGGAGGGCCACCAGTTTGAGACCCCTGGTGTAAAGGGCAGGCCAATGGCAGCAGATGGCCACCAGTAGTTCAGAGATCATGGTAGAGATGTCCACCAGTAGTTCAGCCATCATGGCAGAGATGGCCACCAGTAGTTTAGCCCAGGGCTCGACAAACCCTGGGCGCTAGGTCGCATTTGCGACTAGAATTAGCGAACTGGCGCCTGGGGTGCCCTGCAGGAGGTGCCCTGTCCCTTTTGCGCCCCCACCTCCTCCCAGAGTGCACGGACTTCCGCGCCGTCTAAAAATTGAGGCCCCGGCTTTTCGGCCTTCTTCTGAGAGATGAGAGAGGCTTCCAATGGGGAACTGGCGCCCTCTTGTGGTGGCTGGAAGTAATGACTGTTGTAATGACTGTTTCCACTGCCTGTTCTCAATGCATTCCCATCTCCCTGTCCAGTTAGTTACCTTTGCTTAAACGTAAGTGGACAGGGAGTGTGGTTATTATTATTAATTTTATTTATTTTTTAAATTTAAAAAAAAATATATATATTTTTTTTTTTTTCCTCATCGCCATGCCACAGCCGAAGGCCCCTTTCACACGGGCTGTCTGATCAGGTCCGCCTGTCAGTTTTTCAGGCAGACCTGATCGGACCCTTCATTCTCCTCTATGGAGCAGTAATCTGCCGCCATCTGACCCTGTCCGCCAAAAACAGACGGATGGTGGTTCTATTTTCTATCCACCCCGTGGATCGGATCAGATGGCATCGGATGGAAAGAGACCGACAGTCTGTTTCCATCCAATTGCGCTATAGAGGAGAGTGGAGTTCTAGTCGTATTTATGTGTAAATTTAGTATCTGTTTTATTAAATAAAGCTTGGTTGTTAGTTTAAAAAAAAAAAAAGTGGCTCCTAAGTTTTTTTAGCTGGCTCCTAGATTTCAGGAAAATTTATCAAGCCCTGGTTTAGCCATCATGGTAGAGATGGCACCCAGTAGTTCAGCCATCATGGCAGAGATGGCCACCAGTAGTTCAGCCATCATGGCAGAGATGGCCACCAGTAGTTCAGCCATCATGGCAGAGATGGCCACCAGTAGTTGAGCCATCATGGCAGAGATGGCCACCAGTAGTTGAGCCATCATGGCAGAGATGGCCACCAGTAGTAGTTCAGCCATCGTGGTAGAGATGGCCACCAGTAGTAGTTCAGCCATCGTGGTAGAGATGGCCACCAGTAGTAGTTCAGCCATCGTGGTAGAGATGGCCACCAGTAGTTCAGCCACTCGTGGTAGCCAAAGCTTTTGAAGACCTACACCACTTGGATCCCTTGCATTTAGCAATATTCCCAGTGGGAATATTATTTTAACTTTGTATTGGTTTGTCTTGTGTATATGATCTTTTAACTTTTATTAATCCAAAAGAAAAAAAAAAAAAAAGTATACATTTTATACATATTTTCATTATCCCTACTACTTTTGTGGCCTTTAACCACTTGCCGACTGCCTAACGCCGATCTACGTCGGCAGTCAGCCCCTCACAGGCAAAGTGACGTAGGGCTACGTCACTAGCTTGTGAGGGTCTAGGGAGCGAGCGCGCGCCCCCCGCGTGGTCACGGACCCCCCCGCGCGTGTGACCGGCGGACCCGATGTCCGCCGGTCACTCGGCGATCGGCGGGGGAGAGGGAGAATGTCAGGCAGCCTGTGTAAACAAGCCACCTGTCATTCTCCTTGCTGTTAGGATACTGATCACTCGGGTCTACTATGTAGATCAGTTGATCAGTGTCCATACAGCTCAAGCCCCAGCCAATCACAGTAGAAAGCACGCCCCTAGGGATACACACAGCCCCTCCCTCCCAAATAAAGTTAACCCCTTCACTACCAGTGTATTTTTACAGTAACAGTGCATATGTATAGCACTGATTACTGTAGTAATGTCACTGGTAACCCCAAAAGTGTCAAAAATGTCAGTCAAGGGTCCGATCTGTCCGCCCCAATGTCGCAGTCCCGCAAAAAAAATCGCAGATCGCCGCCATTACACGTTAAAAAAAAAAAACAACAAAAATGACAGAAATCTTTCCCTTTGTTAGTAAACGCGATAACTTTTGCGCAAACCAATCAAAATACGCTTTTTGCGATTTTTTTTTTTTTTTTTTTTTTTTTACCAAACATAGGTAGCATAAAACAAATTGGCCGAAAAAGTAAAAAAAAATTGATTTTTAAATTTTTTTTTTGGGGAATTTCATATAAAAAAAATGTGAAAAATATTGCTATTTTTGCAAAATTGACGCTCTTTTTTTGTTTATAGCGCGTGATCAAAAAATCGCACAGGTGATCAAATACCACCAAAAGAAAGCTCTGTTTGTGGGAAAAAAAGGACGCCAAATTCGTTTAGGTACAGCGTCGCACGACCGCGCAATTGTCCGTTAAAGTCACGCAGTGCCGAATCGCAAAATACCCCCTGGTCGGAATGGGGGTAAAATCTTCCGGGGCTTAAGTGGTTAAAGTCCAGTTTTTCTTCTTCTTCTTTCTTCGGGAAACAGTTAAAGCAGAAGTAAACCGTTGATTTCAGAAAACAGTTAAATCTCCGGCACGTTTTGAGAATGTAACGGTCACATTGGTTGTGCTCTCCACCAACTGTCAAACCATCCAATGGCTGGCGTCATAACTGATCACATGGGCAGCACCATGGCAGTTGAAGATTAAGCAGAGGCCAAGATGGCAATAAGAGGGTTTACTTCCACTTTAAATCGATAGGTTTAGTTTTGCTTTCAATTTTGCCTTTTTTTTTTTTTTGTTTCTGCTTTGATGGATAATTTGCCTCCTGCGGAGTAGAGCGTTATCCTGCTGACAAGGTCTCTCTTCAGAAGCCAACACATCAAATGCTGTACCAAAAGATGTTGGATTAGGAGTCAACATTCACGTGTGACATTGACGATCGTTGTTGTCAGATCAAGCAACCTCGAGAGTCAGGCCTGTTGATATGTGTGCTTGGTGACTGTCGCCCAACGCCCCCCCACTGTGCGCTGTTTGTTCAGGGAGGGTAATTAAGATGCATCACTTCTAGTCCCATTCTTTACAGAATGTAGCGGATAATCTACTAGAGAAGAAAACGCCACTGCAATGTAAAAACAGATGGGTTCATTTGGTGCATCTGATTGTCCTGCTCTTGTTTGCTAGCCGAGCGCCATTAATCTTTCCCGCCATGGCGAAGGCTTAAAAACAAGATCCACAGGAGGAGATACAAAGGCAAATGGTCCAAAAACTGTTTTCATATTCCTGTAGCTTAACCTGGCCAGAATTTTCCATGAGGGATGCTCTGAGTTCAGCGCTGTTAATGGTTGCTAGTCCTTTACAGTGACCATAAAAAAAATCAAGGCGTTCATTAATCGCCAGGGAAGATGACTGCAGTACTTACAAACCTGCTATCAATTCTATCTTGTCACTTAACAGCCTCTGTAAAAGTGACATGAGCCCTGATCACCGTGTCTATTGTGGGTATTTGACCTGATTAGAGACTCCAGAGAGATAGTCAATCAAACCTGATTTGGTTGCATAATAGGAGCAGCAGAAAGCTAATGGGCTAATATGGCTGCCCCCTTGTTACCTGAGGTGTTTTTTTTTTTTTTTTATACCCCTGTAGTCCTGGGGATTACTTTAAACCCCCAACATTAGATAGATAGAAAGATAGATAGATAGATAGATATATACAAGGTAGTACAATTATGACGAAACATAAAAAATGCAAATGCCATCATCATTTTATTCCACAGGGTCTCTGTTTCCCAAAAAAAAAAAAAAATGTTCATACATATTATTTATATATATATATATATATATATATATATATATATATATATATATATATATAAATATGTATGAACATTTTTTTTTTGGAAACTGAGACCCTGTGGAATAAAATGATGATGGCATTTGCATTTTTTATGTTTCGTCATAATTGTATGCGCACTAGTCAGGTCCTCAGCTCTTTCATTAGGTATCCGGGGCTGTGAGCATGCGCAGTGCTGCGCTGCTCAGCTGTTCCTGGCCGGAAGTGACGAGGGTAGGTTTTTCTCACGGGGTAGGTAATTCTCACGTTACACCGGCACTGGGGAGCTACAGTTCATTGAGGGAACCATGAATGCCAACATGTACTGTGACATACTGAAGCAGAGCATGAATTTGTCGGCCATTAAAGGCACTTTTTGAAGCTGTGCTAAAAATCCTGTTTGCTGCATTTTTGGTGCATATTTTGTCAGCACCTCCCCACTGAAATGTGCTGAGAATACAGCAAGAACACATCAAAAAATGCACCTGTGTTTCTTTATTTATGATGCATTTTTTGAGTCACATGACCTATGAAAAACACACCATAAGCATTGTAAAATCACAGGCGTATTTGGCAGCCACAATCGGCACCTTTTTTTGCTTTCGGCACAATGATGAAAACCCTATTTTTCGGCCAATAGTTTTTGGCGCATCACTAGTTCCTTTTTATCTACTTTTAGGACTAGACCCGTTTCCTTTTTTTTTCTATTTTTTTATGTTGTGATCACATGACTTGAAAAAGGAGCACGCGCTAATATTCCATTGCAGTGTGCATGCTCGGAAACGCGTTGTCATCATGCCGAAATATCCTGTGGACGGCCAGCACGGTCACCCTGCGTTCCATCCTGCGGTCTCAGCCTCAGTTTCATGCCCGTGACACCTCTCCACTTCCTGCCGACCAGGAACAGGAAGAACTGAGATCACCACAGACCCCCAGCGGTGACCCCAAGCCTTCACACGGACACCAGAAGGACCTACCTCACCTACAATTACTTACCTTGATGTAAGTTTTTATTATTGTTTGCCAATTAAACACTACAGTCTTAACTCAGGGGCACCTGTTTCTCTCTCTCTCTCTCTCTCTCTCTCTCTCTCTCTCTCTCTTTGTTATGGTACAGGAGATGGTTCAGGCATGGCACGGGAGATCAGGCATGGTACAGGAGATGGTTCAGGCATGGTACAGGAGATGGTTCAGGCATGGTACAGGAGATGGTTCAGGCATGGTACAGGAGATGGTTCAGGCATGGTACAGGAGATGGTTCAGGCATGGTACAGGAGATGGTTCAGGCATGGTACAGGAGATGGTTCAGGCATGGCACGGGAGATCAGGCATGGTACAGGAGATGGTTCAGGCATGGTACGGGAGATGGTTCAGGCATGGTACAGGAGATGGTTCAGGCATGGCACGGGAGATCAGGCATGGTACAGGAGATGGTTCAGGCATGGTACAGGAGATGGTTCAGGCATGGTACAGGAGATGGTTCAGGCATGGTACAGGAGATGGTTCAGGCATGGTACAGGAGATGGTTCAGGCATGGCACGGGAGATCAGGCATGGTACAGGAGATGGTTCAGGCATGGCACGGGAGATCAGGCATGGTACAGGAGATGGTTCAGGCATGGTACAGGAGTTCAGGCATGGTACAGGAGTTCAGGCATGGTACAGGAGATGGTTCAGGCATGGTACGGGAGATCAGGCATGGTACAGGAGATGGTTCAGGCATGGTACGGGAGATGGTTCAGGCATGGTACGGGAGATGGTTCAGGCATGGCACGGGAGATGGTTCAGGCATGGCACGGGAGATGGTTCAGGCATGGCACGGGAGATGGTTCAGGCATGGCACGGGAGATGGTTTAGGCATGGCACGGGAGATGGTTTAGGCATGGCACGGGAGATCAGGCATGGTACAGGCATGGCACTGGAGGTGGTACAGGCGATGCAGTGCTGCGGGCATGGTACAGGTGAATCTCTCCAAAGCTCTATTTGTGGGAAAAAAAGGACCTCAATTTTATTTGGGTACAGCGTCGCACGACCGCAAAATTTTCCACAAAAATTGCAAAATATGGCCTGGTCATTAAGGGGGCAAATCCCGATCCAGAATTGGTTAAAGGGGGTAAAACCTTCCGTGGCTGAAGTAGTTAAACAGCTCCTTGTAGAACATGGAAGGCTCGTGTCCATGCTGCTCACGTGGAATCCGTTAACGTGGGATTTGTGTGAATCTGAACCAGGGTACCGCAGGGCAGGCACCATGATAACTCTGTGAATTGCATGATTAATATTGTACAGCGCCGGCGTGTAATGCATCTACCGCCCCGTGTGTTCAGTTTCCCACCGCGAGCTCCTCCAGCCCCGGGTGTCTGCGCTCTCTGAGTGATCCTCAAACAGATCCATCAATAATGCCAATTACAGCCCCCATTCCACCACCAGGGAACCTCTAAAGTCTTTTGCTGTAACGAGAAGCGACATCGCTCTCCTTGTCTCCTGCCCCCCCCCCCTCCGTTCTCTCTCCTTCCTTTAGCCGAGGCTTCTGGGACCGAGTATTTTTCAGCCAACGTGACAGCTAGGTTCATTTTTAAACCCTAGGTAGCGAAACAGGCCCTGGAGCATGTTTAAAAGAACATTACCGTACAGACGAGATTAAATTAGCTTATGCTTCGGAGTCCTGCACGGCTGGAAGGCCCGACTTTTTTCTTTTCTTCTCTTTTTTTTTTATTTTATTTTTGCCAGGGCTCAAAAGGCTGGATTTGCAGCCTAAAAGGAGCGCGGCTCAGCGGCCATTTATCAGCGGGGCTCTTCCCTTCTTTCGTCACTGTCAGCTCTCCAATTACGGAAGAAATTAGCGGTTTAGTGCCGTATTTTTTTCCCTTTCCTTTTTAAAGCGAGTGTTGCGCAGATAACGCATTAAAGGACAGAGTTCACAAGACGATAGAATCTCTTCATATCTCTCCCAAAGCCCCGCGCAGAATTTGTAATGAGGAGACGTCCTTCTGCCAAATATCTCCACTATAAAAGGAGGCCGCTGAACTGAGGCTGAACCCGGATTTGCATCTCAAATTTGAAAAGGGGCCTTGGTGATTAAAGGTGCCCAGAGAGATGGGGGGGAAGTATATCAGATCAGTTATCAATGCCGTGATCAAAGGACAACTTGTTCAGACGTCGTTTGATGTGTAAAGTTAAGTTGTGGGCAGTAAAAAGTACCAGGTGCTTATAAATACTAGGGTTTCATCGATACCCAGGGGTGGGCAGGAGCGGCAGCTGCCCTGGGCACTGAGTATCATGTGAGGTGGAGGGGGATTGTGTTGGCAGGGAGAATTTGAAGGGCTGCAGGGGGCAAGAATTGTTCTAGGAGGGGAAATTGTGGAGGGGGGGGGGGTGCATAGAGTGCTAGTAGGAATGAGTGGTAGATATTTGTGCTAGGAGGGGAAATTGTGTGTGTGTGTGTGTGTGTGTGTGTGGTGGGGGGGGTGCATGGGGTGATTTGTGTTGGGAGGGGGGATGGGGAAGAGGGTTTGTGCTAGGAGGGGGAATTTTGAGGGGTTTGTACTAGAAGTGGTGATATGGTAGAGGGGGGGGGGAGGGGGTTTGTGCCAGGAGGGGAATTTTACTTTTTTTTTTTTTCCGGTGGGGGGGTTGTGCTGGGGGGTTCAGGGAAAGAGCGGATTTGAGCTTGAGGGGGAAATAGATTTGTGCTGGGAGGGGGGATTTCAGCAAGGGGTGGATTTATCCTGGGAGAAGCGGAAATCTTATTCTATTAGAAATGAGTGGGAAGTATTTGTGCTAGGAGGGGGAAGTTGTGTGTGGAATTGGGGTGATTTCTGCTGGGAGGGAGGGGTGGGGGAAGAGGTTTTGTGCTAGGAGGGGGGATTTTGAGGGGTTTGTACTAGAAGTGGTGATATGGTGGAGGGGGGGAGGGGATTCGTGCTAGTAGGAATGAGTGGGAGGGAAATTTTTACTTTTTTGGGGGGGGGGGGGGGTTGTGCTGGGGGATTCAGGGAAAGCTAGGATTTGAGCTGGGAGGGGAAATGGGGGGCAAAGTTTTGTGCTGGGAGGGGGATTTCAGCAGGGGGGGGGATTTATCCTGGGGGAAGGGGAAATCTTATGCTAGTAGGAATAAGTGGGAAGTATTTGTGCTAGGAGGGGGAATTGTGTGTGTGTGGGGGGGGGGGGGGTGCGTTGTGTGTGGAATTGGGGTGATTTATGTTGGGATGGGGGAAGAGGGTTTGTGCTAATGAGGGGGAAATTTGAGGGGTTTGTACTAGAAGCAGTGAGATGGTAGTGGGGCGGGGGGGGGGGGGGGGTAATTGGTGCCCGGAGGGGAATTTTAATTTTTTAGGAGGGGGGATCCGTGCTTGTTGGAATGAGTGGGAGGTATTTGTGGTAGGAGGGGGAAAGTTTTTTTTTTTTTTTTTTTTTTCTCTCTTTCTGGTACAGGGGGACGGGGGGGGGGGGGCGTTCATGGATGGCTTGAACTGCTGGGGGGGGGGAGCCCAAGCCACAGCCGCTGAAGTTCACAGTGGGAGCCAGGGATGGTGGAACCCGTCATGCAGGGAGGTTTCCCCGCACCGCTCCTGTGTGAGTCTCAAAGTCACTATGACAAGTCTGGGTTCACCCAGGAGCTGTGCGGGAAACCGTATGCGTTTCAGACAGGAATCGCACCTCATTTCTGTTCAAATCGCATGCAGTTCTTTGCAGTGTATTTTGAGCACATTCATATTTGTATGGGCTCAAATTGCACCGCAAAAGTATTGGTGCTCTGTATCTGCAAGTACTTGACTGAAAGGATCGATACTCGCCGATAAAGAAACCGTATCGGTGAAACCCTAATACATACCTTTCATAAGCTTCTTAAAGTGATTTGATAAATACCACCATAAGGCACCTTTCACACTTGTGCGACTTGGGACTGCAGAGTCGCATGAAAGTCGTTTCCCATGATTTCCAATGAGTACCGTTCATATCTGTGCTACTTCAAGTCTTCCCTGAACTACTTTGGTCCGACTGATGGGTTTTGAGGTCCATAGACCTCAACATTACACAGGCATTGCTTCAAGTCCAGGGAAAATTGCATGACTTTTAGGTCGCACGAGTGTGAAAGGGGTCTAAGAAAGCTCTATTTGTGGGGGAAAAAAAAAATGATACAAATATCTTATGGGATCAGTGTTGCATGGCCGCGCAATTGTCATTCAGCCCTCGTTCACATTGAACGCGGCTTTGAAATCGTGCAACTTCATCTGAAATCGCACAATTCCAAAGCCAGCATTTCAGTGCAACTTCGGGTTCAACTTGAAAGACCTCTCTGGGGCTTCATGCACAGAGGTCTATGGAAGTCGCACCTGTAATCGCTAAAAGTAGTGCAGGAAGCACTTTTGCAAATCGGTGCGGCGCCGCAGTGATTGGAACGGTGCCCCTGCCGGGAATAGGCTGCGACTTTTCATACGATTTGACCCTTTTATATCACATGACAAATTGCTGCAATATGAATGAGCGCTTAACCTCTTTACAACCACCCGCCGCAGATGTACTGCGGCAGGCAACCACTCCTGCGGGGAATCACCGTAACTGTTCTGCGGTCGTGAGCA
>NC_138779.1:205098003-205226181 GCF_965119305.1 Pelophylax lessonae | reverse complement strand
ATATTATATTGTATGTATGGAGATATATTTATTATATTTTTTATATATATATATATATATATATATATATATATATATATATATATATATATATATATATATATATATATATATTTATACATATATACTGTGTGTGTATGTGTGTGTGTATATATATATATATATATATATTAGGGCTGTCACGACTCGTCGACTACAAAAAATCGTCGACGTGCGGAAAATGCGTCGACGCGTCAACGTGTGACGTCACACGCCCCCGCCGCTTGAAGCATTGCCGGCCGGGTGAAATTCCCCCGCCGGGCTCCGTCGGAGACGAGAGGTGAGTGCTGACCGTCTCCAGCACCCCTGTACTGCCACAACACATTCGCATCCTCCCCCAGCTACTTAGAGATGTCACATTTGCGGCGCTACACCGGCTTGTAATGGCCTGTACTAGGTGGGAGGGCTTACTGGGGGGTCTGCACTGGAAGGGGGGCTTACTAAGTGGTCTGTACAGTACAGACCACTTAGTAAGCCCCCCTCCCAGTACAGACCCCCCAGTAAGCCCTCCCACCTAGTACAGACCCCTTAGTAAGCCCCCCCTTCCAGTACAGACCCCCCAGTAAGCCCTCCCACCTAGTACAGTCTGTACTAGGTAGGAGGGCTTACTGAGGGGTCTGCACAGGGAGGGGGGCTTACTAAGGGGTCTGTACTAGGTTGGAGGGCTTACTGAGGGGTCTGCACTGGGAGGGGGGCTTACTAAGGGGTCTGTACTAGGTTGGAGGGCTTACTGAGGGGTCTGTACTAGTGTACTGGGAGGGGGGCTTACTAAGTGGTCTGTACAGTACAGACCACTTAGTAAGCCCCCTTCCAGTACAGACCCCTCAGTAAGCCCTCCCACCTAGTACAGACCCCTTAGTAAGCCCCCCTCCCACCTAGTACAGACCCCTTAGTAAGCCCCCCCCTCCCAGTGCAGACCCCTCAGTAAGCCCTCCCACCCAGTACATACTGTACTAGGTGGGAGGGCTTACTGAGGGGTCTGCACTGGGAGGGGTGCTTACTAAGGGGTCTGTACTGGGAGGGGGGCTTACTAAGGGGTCTGTACTAGGTTGGAGGGCTTTCTGAGGGGTCTGTACTGGAAGGGGGGCTTACTAAGTGGTCTGTACAGTACAGACCACTTAGTAAGCCCCCCTTCCAGTACAGACCCCTCAGTAAGCCCTCCCACCTAGTACAGACCCCTTAGTAAGCCCCCCTTCCCAGTGCAGACCCCTCAGTAAGCCCTCCCACCCAGTACATACTGTACTAGGTGGGGGGGCTTACTGAGGGGTCTGCACTGGGAGGGGTGCTTACTAAGGGGTCTGTACTGGGAGGGGGGCTTACTAAGGGGTCTGTACTAGGTTGGAGGGCTTTCTGAGGGGTCTGTACTGGAAGGGGGGCTTACTAAGTGGTCTGTACTGTACAGACCACTTAGTAAGCCCCCCTTCCAGTACAGACCCCTCAGTAAGCCCTCCCACCTAGTACAGACCCCTTAGTAAGCCCCCCCTCCCAGTGCAGACCCCTCAGTAAGCCCTCCCACCCAGTACATACTGTACTAGGTGGGAGGGCTTACTGAGGGGTCTGCACTGGGAGGGGGGCTTACTAAGTGGTCTGTACTAGGTGGGAGGGCTTACTGAGGGGTCTGTACTGGGAGGGGGGGGCTTAGTAAGTGGTCTGTACTAGATGGGAGGGCTTACTGAGGGGTCTGTACTGGGAGGGGGGTTTAGTAAGTGGTCTGTACTAGGTGGGAGGGCTTACTGAGGGGTCTGTACTGGGAGGGGGGCTTAGTAAGTGGTCTGTACTAGATGGGAGGGCTTACTGAGGGGTCTGTACTGGGTGGGAGGGCTTACTGTGGGGGGCTGTACTGGGAGGGGGGCTTACTGAGGGGTCTGTAGTGGGAGGGGGGCTTACTGAGGGGTCTGTATTAATTACAGGATTAATTAGCTAATCAAAAAGACTAAATTAAGCAAAAAAACAAAAAAATTAAATAATCGTTAGATTAGTCGACTAATCGTAAAAATAAACGATAGATTAGTCGACAGACAAATTAATCGTTAGTTGCAGCCCTTATATATTATATATATATATATATATATATATTATTATTATTATTATTATTATTATTATATATATATATATATATATATATATATATATATATATATATATATATATATATATATATATATATATATATATATATATATATATATATATATATATATATATATATATATAATAAATTATTATTATTATTAAAATATATATTTATTATCAATTGTATATATTATATATTTAGTGCCTTTTATATTTTGGATAGTGTGATGAAGTGTAAAAACCTCTCTCGGTTTGTATTGCCCTCCTTGTCTCTGCTTTTTCACCCTCTCTGTTTGTCCACTATAGTAAATGATGAAAAATCCAACATTTTTTTTTTTTTTTTTTTTTTTTTAAGTTGTCAAAGGAAGAGGAGAGGGTGGGGGTTATCTTCCAATGGGTGCCGTGACAACTGGCGGAACATTTCACTGACCTGGAATATCTATGGTCAGGCTAATTGCAGGTTTCTGGCATTTTCAACCGCAAAAAATAAATGCAGAATAGCCTTGTATATGGGCAGCATTAGACTTGGATGCCACCCGCAGAGCGTGATGAATAGGATGTCAGCTGTGTGTCGGAATATTCTCCTCTCCAGGATCAGAGCATCATACAATATTCACTTCATACAGCCTTCTGCAATTTCTTCCTTCATTTTTTTTTTCCTCAGCCGTGAAAATAGAAACCTTTTTCTAAATGGTCAGGTTACGGGGGGGGGGGGGCCATGTTGTCCCTTTTTAATGGTCAGGTTAGGGAGGCCATGGTGTTCCTATAATATAAAGGGTCCGGGCATGGTGTCTATTTTTATAGTCCTGTCGGGGGCCATAGTTTCCCTCAAATAGTCAGGTTGGGGGGAGGGGGGGCATAGTGTCCCCATTTAATAATTAGTCAGGGGGGGGGTCATAGTTTCCCTTTTTAAAAGTCAGGTCAAGGGGACCATAGTGTCCCTCTAATACTCACTGCGGGGGGCATTTTGTCTCTCTAATAGTCAGGTCAGGGGTAGTTCCATACTGTCCCTCTAATAGTCAGGTAAAGGGGGGCCAAAGTAACCCTCTAATAGTTGGGGGGGTGGGCATACTGTCCCTTTTTTAATAGTCAGGTCAAGGGAGCCATGGTGTCCCTTTTTTTTAATAGTCAGGTTAGGGGGCCATAGTTTCCCTCCAATAGTCAGGTTGGGGCGTAGGGGGGCATAGTGTCGCTCTAATAGTCGGGGGGGGGGGGGTCGACATACTGTCCCTCTAATAGTCAGATCAGGAGAGCCTGGTGTCCCTCTAATAGTCAGGTTTGGGGGGGGGGGCATAGTGTCCCTTTTTAATAGTTAGGGGGGGGTCATAGTGTCCAGTCAGGTAAGGGTGAGTTTCATACTGTCCCTTTAATAGTCAGGTAAGGGGGGCCATAGTGTTCCTCTATTAGTCAGGGTGTGGAGGGCATACTGTCCCTCTAATAGTCAGGTCGGGGGGGGGGGCCATAGAGTCCTTCTAATAGGCAGGTCGGGGGGAGGCATAGTGTCCTTCTAATAGTCAGGTGAGGGGGGGCATGGTGTCCTTCTAATAGGCAGGTCGGGGGGAGGCATAGTGTCCTTCTAATAGTCAGGTGAGGGGGGGCATGGTGTCCTTCTAATAGTCAGGTGAGGGGGGGGGCATGGTGTCCTTCTAATAGTCAGGTCAGGGGGGGGGGGGGCATGGTGTCCTTCTAATAGTCAGGTGAGGGGGGGGGGCATGGTGTCCTTCTAATAGTCAGGTGAGGGGGGGGCATGGTGTCCTTCTAATAGTCAGGTCAGGGGGGGGGGGCATAGTGTCCTTCTAATAGTCAGGTGAGGGGGGGGGCATGGTGTCCTTCTAATAGTCAGGTGAGGGGGGGCATGGTGTCCTTCTAATAGTCAGGTCAGGGGGGGGGGGGCATAGTGTCCTTCTAATAGTCAGGTGAGGGGGGGGGGGGGCATGGTGTCCTTCTAATAGTCAGGTGAGGGGGGGGGCATAGTGTCCTTCTAATAGTCAGTCAGGTCAGGGGGGGGGGGGGCATAGTGTCCTTCTAATAGTCAGTCAGGTCAGGGGGGGGGCATAGTGTCCTTCTAATAGTCAGTCAGGTCAGGGGGGGGGGGGGGCATAGTGTCCTTCTAATAGGCAGGTTGGGGGGGGGGGGCCATGGTGTCCTTCTAATAGTCAGGTCAGGGGGCCATGGTGTCCCTCTAATCAGGTAAGGGGGGGGGCTATAGTGCCCCTCTATTAGTCAGGGTGGGGGCATACTGTCCTTGTAATATTCAGGTCAGGGGGGCCATAGTGACCTTCTATTAGAGCAGAGGGGGCCATGGTGTCCCTCCAATAGGTCAGGGAGGCCATAGTGTTTTTCAAATAGTCAGGTCAGGGGAGCCATGGTGTCCCTCTAAAACAGGGATCCTCAAACTGCGGCCCTCCAGCTGTTGCGGAACTACACATCCCATGAGGCATTTTAAAACTGACATTCACAGACATAACTAGGCGTGATGGGAATTGTAGTTCGTGAACAGCTGGCGGGCCATAGTTTAAAGACCCCTGCTCTAAAAGGTCAGAGGGGGCCATGGTGTCTCTTCTAATAGTCAGGTCAGGGGGGGGGGGGGCGATGGTGTCCTTTGTTGGAGAGTGACTATTATCCGGTATACATTACCCAGAGCCTTTGAATTCTATCCTGCAGTCATGCATGTAGTAAACACAATGAAGACTTGTGATCAATGTTAAAGATGCCTTATTGCATCCCCGCCCCCCTCCCCCCACACACCTTCTCATCCATCCGCTGCCCGCTGTTATCCTTTCATCTTGTGAATGAGAACGTTCCATAACCCCTCTTCATTCACCGGACCGGCCCCCCCTTCCCCCTCCTCATCCAATCCACAGACCTGTCAGTTCTGCTTTTCTGCTCTAGTAATTTTAGCTCAGACCCATCCACACTTTGATTTTATTTTATTTTTTATTTATTTTTCCCCCCTCCTGCTCATCAAACACGGAGCAGGGTGGAGGGAATCGCTCCGCATTACGGATGCTGCGCACGTTTCACTGGCTCTGCTCACATGGAGCTCTGCGCTTTCCACTAATCGCGGCTCCACAATGTTTAAAGGGAAACTCTGTCTTTACTTCCAGCACAGGAAAAACAAAACTGAGAATCTTTTTTTTTTATTTTTTTTTTTTCGCAGTGATTTGATTTTTTTTTTTTTTTTTTTTTTTTTTACATTTTTCAGTTTATCATTTAATTCCTTGCATAATAATGTACTGTTTTCTCTGACTTCAATGGGACTGTAGCTTTTAGGGTCCATTTACATCTCCATGACCGGGTTATGCGCATCACATGTGTTACTGCGTTGCATTGCCATTACCCAAAAAAAAAAAAAAAAAAATAAAAGGGTCCTCTCCGATTTTTGACTACTTGGGGTGCAATGGCAGCCCATTCATTTTAGTTGCACTATCTGCATTTACACGATTGCGTTATGAAAACACGCAGAAATGCACATTACATGCATTGCAGCGCTATTCAATGCCCTTGTGGTGCACAATATGCAATACACATCTGATTTAAATTTTTTGTGTTTTTTTTTTTTTTTTTTTTTTTTTTGTGCATTGGCAGCCCACGTGATATATTCTTATACTCTTTTGTACATGGATTTTTTTTATTTTATTTTATTTTATTTAATGTGGTTTTTTTTTTTTTTTTTGTTTTTTTTTTCCTGTGTATGGTTTTTTTTATTTATTATTTTCCATATGTCCTTCTTCTTCTTCTTCTTCTTTTTTTTTTTTTTTTTTTTTTCTCCCTCCTTTTTGGTTCTTGCCATTTTACCTTTTCATCCCCCTCTTTAGCAATTCTTTACTTTGACCATGTACAAGAAAAAAAAATTGCCATCCATAGACTTCAAGATACTCTAAATCCGTTCATCATGTGTATTCTTCCTTGAATCTTGGCGTGCTCTGTCTATTTCTTCCTGGTCTTTGCAGTAATCCAGTGTGAGATTTTTCTTTCCTGTTAAAAAGGAGGTGAAAAGGAATTTCTTGTTCTGTTTTTTTTTTTTTTTTTCTCTTCGGTTTGTTTGTATATGTATGTTATGTAAAAGGAGCGAAAAAAATCAAAAATAAAATCTGATTTAAAAAAAAAAAAATTTTCTCACTGCTGCTCTCTTTCCTTGTGCAGAGTCACTGGTCTGGTCTCCTCCCCCCCTCCTGTAGTTTTTCAGGCAGCCTGTAATGGGTGGGGCCTGCTGGCCCCTACCACAGCTCTGCACGGTCTATGTATAGCTCAGTGATGATGGAAATATCTGGGTTAGCAAAGGCATTTGTGCACACAGTATTATTTATTTTTTTCGGTTTGTTTGTATATGTATGTTATGTAAAAGGGGGAAAAAAATCAAAAATCTGATTTTAAAATGAAAAAAAAAAGACTTCTTACTGCTGCTTTCTTTCCTTGTGCAGAGTGACTGGTCTGGTCTCCTCCCCCTTCCTGTAGTTTTTCAGGCAGCCTGTAATGGGTGGGGCCTGCTAGCCCCTCCCACAGCTCTGCACTGTCTATGTACAGCTCAGTGATGATGGAAATATCTGAGTTAGCAAAGGCATTTGTGCACACAGTATTATTTTTTTATTTGTTTTTTGGTTTGTTTGTTTATGTATGTTATGTAAAAGGGGGGAAAAAAAATCAAAAATAAAATCGGAGTGAAAAATTAAAAAAAAAAAAAAAAAAGACTGCTCACTGTTTTCTGGTGCAGAGTCACTGGTCTGGTCTCCTCCCCTTCCTGTAGTTTTGCAGGCAGCCTGTAATGGGTGGGGCCTGCTGGCCCCTCCCACAGCTCTGTACGGTCTATGTACAGCTCAGTGATGATTGAAATCTCCTAAGAGCAGTGCGATTTGGTTGCAGGAACAGAAATGATACCCGCAGCCACATGCATTGGTGTGAACCAAGCCTTGATTTGGAATCTGCTATGCTGAGGAACACAATGCTTTCTATTCTTGGGAATTCCAGTGAGGAGATCCAACTAGCTTTGTTCCCTTTTACCTTGGCGCTTTGGGGGTTTCCACTTTTATTGCATTCTCTTTGTAGTAGAACTATGAGCAAAACCTTTTATATTTTGGATAGAGTAGGGAGGGTTATAACCCCTGTAAAGTTTATTTTTGCTATCTGTGTTGGGGAGTTTTACCTTTTTACTTCCTGTCCCATAGCCAAAACAGGAAGTGAGAGGAAACCCCTGCAAAGCAGGGAATCTTGGGGCCACCCAGGTCACCAAATGTAGTGACTCCATTGAAAGATTTTCCTCTATTACTCTTCTGGGGACAACCCAGAAATGTTCTTTCTTTTTCGCTGATAACAGTACACTGGACGAATAGAGAGGGCGAATCTCCCTAATGGGGCACAGACAGCAAAAAAAAAAAAAAACTGGCAGGGGGTCTAATCCTTCTCCACTCTATCCAGAACTAAAGAAAAAGTCGTGCCTTCATTTCTATAGTTGCGTGTGTGCGCACGCACGTATGTGCGCACGCACGTGTGTGTGTCTGTGCGTGCGTGCGTGGGGGTAATTTGGATTGGTGATGCCTAAAACCCCGGACAAGTTGTATATTTATTTTGCTGCGTACGTCCCATTAGGCAGGCCTTCGTGTGTGTGCGCGTGTGTGTCTGTGTCGGCGTGCGCGTGTGTGTCTGCGTCAGTGTGTGCGCGTGTGTGTCTGCGTCAGTGTGTGCGCGTGTGTGTCTGTGTCGGCGTGCGCGTGTGTGTCTGTGTCGGCGTGCGCGTGTGTGTCTGTGTCGGCGTGCGCGTGTGTGTCTGTGTCGGCGTGCGCGTGTGTGTCTGTGTCGGCGTGCGTGCGTGTGTGGGGCTGATTTGGATTGGTGAAGCCTAAAACCCCGGACAAGTTGTATATTTATTTTGCTGCATGCGTCCCATTAGGCAGGTCTTCGTGTGTGTGTGTGTGCGTGCGCGTGTCTGTGTCGGCGTGCGCGTGTCTGTGTCGGCGTGCGCGTGTCTGTGTCGGCGTGCGTGTCTGTGTCGGCGTGCGTGCGCGTGTGGGGCTGATTTGGATTGGTGAAGCCTAAAACCCCGGACAAGGTGTATATTTTGCTGCATGCGTCCCATTAGGCAGGTCTTCGTGTGTGTGTGCGCGTGTGTGTCTGTGTCGGCGTGCGTGTGTGCGCGTCTGTGTCAGCATGTGCATGTGTGTCTGTGTCGGCATGCGTGCGTGTGTCTGTGTCGGCGTGCTTGTGTGCGCGTGTGTGTCTGCGTCGGCGTGTGTGTGTGTGTCTGTGTCGGCGTGTGTGTGTGTGTCTGTGTCGGCGTGTGTGTGTGTGTGTGTGTCTGTGTCGGCGTGTGTGTGTGTGTGTGTGTCTGTGTCGGCGTGTGTGTGTGTGTGTGTCTGTGTCGGCGTGTGTGTCGGCGTGCACGTGTGTGTGTGCGCGCATGTGTGTCTGTGTCGGCGTGCGTGCGTGTTTGAGGGTGATTTGGATTGGTGATGTGCGTGGGGGTGATTTGGATTGGTGATGTGCGTGGGGGTGATTTGGATTGGTGATGCCTAAAACCCCTGACAAGTTGTAATTAGTTATTTTGCTGTCCGTCCCTTAGGCAGTTCTTCCTTTATTTCCGGTCTCGGATACATAACAGGAAGTGAGAGCAAATCTCTCCAAAGTTAAGGAAAATCCTCTCTTAGACCGTTGTCACCAGAACAACAATTCCTCACCATTCTATCCAAAGCAGGGAAAAACGTTTGGCTTGTGATTCTCTTTAATTATCACTTTTTAGGTGGACTGACCCATCGACAGGAACATTGAGAGGCAATTAAAAGATAAAGTGTTTATCTAAATTAAATGTCTACTAAGGAAAGTACCTTGTTTGTTTTATTGTTGTAATTTATTTTGTGAACCCGTGACATCCGGAACGCTTTACAATGGGGTATTGTGAATGCTGTAGAGGAGTTCCTCCTCTCTGGTAATGTCACTGCTTTCCTCCGCTGCCCATCACCCATATTGTCCTCCCTGTCTCCTAGCTCCATTTCATTCCCTCTCTGGTTAATGGCTCATAAAGATGGTATGTGCCGTTCTCCTACTCCACCTTTTAAATGTCAGCGAGGCAAAAGCTCCTCTTCCCTAACTGGCGCTGATTGCTGCATTTTGCGTTCAATTTTGTCACGTTGGGCAGGACCGGTCCAAACCTGCGTGATACTCCACACCGCTTGCTGCATAGCAGAGGGATCAGATGTGATTGCATCAGCTGCCAACCAATCGTGCTGGCACAGGATTTGTGACCTTGAATAGTGGAAGTCTCCCAGTTTTTTTTATTTTTTTTTTTATTTGGGAGGTTTTATTTTTATGTGTGTGGGGAAAAAAAAAAAAACTCATAGTACATACATTTGTTCATATGCCAAAAAAATTTACATTTTCTTTATCAATCTATACAGTGTATTGAGATTGGGATAAAGATATATACAATGTAAAGTAGTGAGTGTACAGCTTGTATAACAGTGTACATTTTCTGTCCCCCTAAAATAACTCAACACACAGCCATTAATGTCTAAACCGCTGGCAACAAAAGTGAGTACACCCCTAAGTGAAATGTCCAAAATGGACAAAAAGTGTAAATATTTTGTGTGGCCAGCATTATTTTCCAGCACTGCCTTAACCCTCTTGGGCATGGAGTTCACCAGAGCTTCACAGGTTGCCACTGGAGTCCTCTTCCACTCCTCCATGAGGACATCACAGAGCTGGTGGATGTTAGAGACCTTGCGCTCCTTGAGACCTGGAGACCTTCCATTTGAGAATGCCCCACAGATGCTCAATAGGGTTTAGGTCTGGAGAAATGCTTGACCAGCCCATCACCTTTACCCTCAGCTTCTTTAGCAAGGCAGTGGTCGTCTTGGAAGTGTGTTTGGGGTCGTTATGTTGGGATACTGTCCTGCAGCCCAGTCTCTGAAGGGAGGGGATCATGCTCTGCTTCAGTATGTCACAGTACATGTTGGCATTCATGGTTCCCTCAATGAACTGTAGCTCCCCAGTGCCGGCAGCACTCATACAGCCCCAGACCATGACACTCCCACCATAATGCTTGACTGTAGGCAAGACGCACTTGTCTTTGTACTCCTCACCTGGTTGCCACCACACATGCTTGACACCATCTGAACCAAATATATTTATCTGGATCTCATCAGACCACAGGAGATGGTTCCAGTAATCCATGTCGTTAGTCTGCTTGTGTTCAGCTAACTGTTTGCTTTCTTGTGCATCATCTTTAGAAGAGACTTCCTTCTGGGACGACAGCCATGGGGACCAATTTGATGCAGTGTGCGGCGTATGGTCTGAGCACTGACAGGCTGACCCCCCCCCCCACCCCTTCAACCTCTGCAGCAATTCTGGCAGCACTCATACATCTATTTCCCAAAGACTTCCTCTGGATACGAGGCTGAGCACGTGCACTCAACTTCTTTGGCCAACCATGGCGAGGCCTGTCCTGAGTGGAACCTGTCCTGTTAAACCGCTGTATGGTCTTGGCCACCGTGCTGCAGCTCAGTTTCAGGGTCTTGGCAATCTTCTTATAGCCTAGGCCATCTTTATGTAGAGCAACAATTCTTTTTTTCAGATCCTCAGAGTGTTCTTTGCCATGAGGTGCCATGTTGAACTTCTAGCAACCAGTATGAGAGAGTGAGAGCGATAACACTAAAATTTAATACACCTGCTCCTCATTCACACCTGAGACCTTGTAACACTAACGAGTCACATGACACTGGGGAGGGAAAATGGCTAATTGGGCCCAATTTGTACATTTTCACTTAGGGGTGTACTCACTTTTGTTGCCAGCGGTTTAGACATTAATGGCTGTGTGTTGAGTTATTTTGAGGGGACAGCAAATTTACACTGTTATACAAGCTGTACACTCACTACTTTACATTGTAGCAAAGTGTCCTTTCTTCAGTGTTGTCACATGAAAAGATAGAATAAAATATTTACAAAAATGTGGGAATAACAGAGACTTGGTTCGACCCCTCACATGACTGGCTGGCCAATATCCAAGGGTATTCGGTGTACCGGAAGGACAGGGTAGGAAAAAGAGGGGGAGGGGTATGTCTCTATGTCAAGAACAATATAAAGGTGATAGAAAGGAGTGACATTACGGATGGGATGAGCATGGATTTAGAATCTGTGTGGGTTGAACTCCATAGGGAAAGAGAAAAGGGGAAAGTAATTGTGGGGGTTTGCTATAGGTCACCTAACCAAGGGGAGGAGGTAGAGCTGGAATTCTTAGCACTAATGAGTAAAGTGGCAAAATTGGGATCAGTCGTCATATTGGGGGACTTCAATTATCCCGACATTGACTGGGACGAGGGGACTACACACTCACAGAAGGCCCGCCTATTCACGGAAACCTTACTGGATAATTACATGTCACAGTTGGTGGATTCTCCGACTAGAGAAAATGCAGTCCTGGATCTATTGATCACTAATGACCCAGACCTAATCTCGCAGGTAGGAGTCCAGGACAACCTGGGCTCTAGCGATCACAGGATGATCACATTTAGTATAAATAACAATATAACAAGGCAATTGGGGAACATAAGAACCCTAAACTTCAGAAGGGCAAACTTTCCAAAATTGTACTCCTTGATGGAAAGGGTAAACTGGGACCAAACCCTGGGATCCCTGACCACAGAGGAAAAATGGGAATGCTTTAGGAACATATTGGGCAAAGGCATCTTGCAGTGCATTCCTATGGGAAATAAATTTAGAAGAGACAAAGCCAAACCTGGCTGGTTAAACCGTAGCGTCAAAAAACTTATTAGGGGAAAAAAATTGGCCTTCAAGAAGTATAAATCAGAGGGCACAGTATCGACTTTCGAGCAATACAAGGAGGCAAATAAGAAAAGTAAACAAGAAATCAAGATGGCTAAAATCAACTTTGAGAGACAAATAGCGGAGGATAGTAAAAAAAACCTAAAGAAATTCTTTAAATATATCAACAGCAAAAAAACTAGGGCAGAGCATATTGCACACATAATTAACAATGATGGGAGGATGGTCACAGAGGACACTGAAAAAGCAACCGTGCTGAATGCTTTTTTCTCGTCAGTCTTTACACAGGAAACGGAGGGGTACACTGACCATGACTGTATGGTTAGCAGTAATACACAGGACTTACCACTATGGCTAACAGAGGGTGAAATCAGGGAAAGGCTGGATAAACTCAACACAAACAAATCACCAGGCCCGGATGGCGTACATCCGAGAGTACTCAAGGAACTCAGTAAGGTTATATCCAGACCACTGTTCCTGATCTTTGCTGACAGTATTAGGACAGGAGATGTACCAGGGGATTGGAAGAAAGCTAACGTGATTCCGATATTCAAAAAGGGCCAGAGGCATATCCCGGGAAATTATAGGCCTGTCAGTCTGACATAAGTAGTATGTAAACTTCTGGAGGGGATGATAAGGGACTATATCGTAGAGTTTTCTAAAGACAACAACATCATCAGCAGTAATCCGCACGGGTTTACAAATGGGCGTTCTTGTCAAACCAATCTATTAACATTCTACGAGGAGGTGAGCTGTGAGCTAGATAGGGGGAGACCAGTGGATGTGGTGTACTTGGATTTCGCTAAGGCGTTTGATACAGTTCCCCACAAGCGCTTAATTTATAAAATAAGGTCTGCAGGTATCGACAGCAGGGTTTGCTCTTGGATACGGAATTGGCTTAAAGGGCGTATCCAAAGGGTGGTAATAAACAGCGCATACTCAGACTGGTCTGAGGTAGTAAGCGGGGTGCCCCAGGGCTCAGTCCTGGGACCAACCTTGTTCAATTTATTCATAAACAACATTGAGGACGGGATCAGTAGTGCGTTATCAGTTTTTGCAGATGACACAAAATTGGCCAGGGCAATAACTGCACAGCATGAAGCAGATATCCTACAGAATGACCTGGACAAATTTACAGAGTGGGCAACGACATGGCAAATGAGGTTTAATGTGGAGAAGTGTAAGGTTTTGCACTTGGGGACTAAACATAAAAGCACAATACACTTTAGGAGGGGAACCCTTGGGGGAATCAAAAATGGAGAAGGATCTGGGAGTCTTGGTTGATGATAGATTAGGCAACAGCATGCAATGTCAAGTGGCAGCTGCCAAAGCCAGCAGAATATTAGCATGCATAAAGAAAGGGATGTATTCCAGAGATAAGACTATAATCCTTCCACTTTATAAAACTCTGGTCCAACCGCATCTGGAGTATTCTGTCCAGTTCTGGTCGCCAGTCCTCAGGAGGGATGTGTTGGAGCTGGAAAGAGTCCAGAGAAGGGCAACTAAACTAATTAGGGGATTGGAGGACCTTGACTATGAGGAGCGTCTACAATCGCTCGATTTATTCTCCCTGGAGAAGAGACGTCTGAGGGGGGACATGATAGCAATTTATAAATATCCTAATGGGGATCCCAGCTTAGAAAAAAAGCTGTTCATTCGAAGGGATTGCATGAGGACTCGAGGGCATACAATGCGATTAGGAGAAGCGTTTTAACCTCAGGCAACGCGGGGAGTTCTTTACTGTTAGGGCTACAAGATTGTGGAATTCTCTACCACAAGAAGTGGTTTCTGCGGGTAGTATGGTGGCTTTCAAAAGACTCTTAGACTTACATCTCAAGGATCAGAACATTCAGGGGTATGAGAGATGATTACAGCCACACACACCTACACAGGTTGAACTGGATGGACTATTGTCTTTATTCAACCTCACCTACTATGTAACTATGTAACTATGTGAAGAGTGTACTTACTTTTGTGAGATGTATTCATTCTATTCTATTGTTTTTTTAATTCTTTTTCCATTCTGTTCTTTTCTATTTTATTTTATTCTTTTCTATTTTTTTGGAATTCAAATTTATTCTATTCGAAATTTGAATTTTGGAAGAAGGTTATATTCTTTCTGAATGATTCTATTATTTCTTTTTCTATTTTATTATTTTCTATTCTTTTTTTTTTTTTTTTTTTTTTTATTCGGATTCAAATGTATTCTACTTGAAATTCGAATTTCAGAAGATGGTTAAATTCTATTTTGTTTTTTTAATTCTGTTGAATTCTATTCCTTTATTTTCTATTCCATTTTATTCTGTTTTACTCTATTCTTTTTCTATTCTATATTTTTTTTATATTCTTTTATTTTGTATTCTGTTCTGTTTTACTCTATTATATTCGATTCTTTTTTTTTCTATTTTATTCTTTTCTATTCTATAAATATTGACAAAAATGTGAGGGGTGTACTCACTTTGGGAGATACTGTATGTGTACATGTGATTTTTTTTTTTTTTTTTTTTTTTTTTTTTTTTAATATTGCAAAGATTTCAAACAAACATCTTTCATGTTGTTGTTATGGGATATTTTGTAGAATTTTGAGGAAAATAATGAATTTAATCTACTTTGGAATAAGGCTGTAAGCTAACAAAATGTTGAAAAAGTGAAGCGCTTTGAATACTTTCCGGACGCACTATATATATATATATATATATATATATATATATATATATATATATATATATATATATATATATATATATATATATATATATATATATATATATATAAAAATTATTTATATATATATATATATAAATCATTTTTCTATTTTTTATTGTACATATGATCTAAAAGGTAATCTCTAATAGATTCAATCCAGTTAACATGGTATAGCAACTAATATATATGGCACACACTGAGATGTTCTTTTTTTTTTTTATTGTCTTTTTTGTGTGCGGTGACATTGCCCACGGCCGATTGCGCACAATCTACTTGTCTGTCTAATCCTGTTACCTGTCTTGTGAGGATAGGGAGAAATTGTCGGAGTCTGGTGACGGAGGCAGGAGCTGAGACTTAATTACAGTATAGGCTTCCGGGGGTTGACATGTATTCTACAAGAGCAGTAAGGGGGTATTTAACCCCCTGCTGGGCCTTCTACAGGTGTGGATCGGTGTGATAAACCCCATTACAAGCCTATTTTCACCTTACAGTGCTAAAAATATACATAAAGCTTAGGCTTTTATAGTGAACATTTTTTCCTCTCAAGAAAAATAAGGGGTTTTTTTTTTTTTTTTTTTGTTTTTTTAACAAAAAAAAAAAAAAAAAACCTTTTACATTCTAATCCCTTAGCCGAAAACATTTGTGTACGGGGGAGTTTGTCATCCATAGCAGTCAGTAAGAGACTGGCGGCACTAATGCACATGATGATAGTTCCACATCTGATATATAACCACTCTTCTCTCTCTGCAGGAGACCATCAGGACGGCCCTGGCTATGGGAGCTGACCGAGGTATCTTTGTAGACGTCTCTGGTAAGGATTCAGAATCGCTCGGACCTTTCCAGGTCTCCAAGATCCTGGCTGCTCTTGCCAAGAAAGAGAATGCGAATCTGGTGCTTCTGGGAAAGCAGGTGACTTTGAAATGAAATCTGGTTGTTATATGTTGGCTTTATTGTAAATGTGATCATATGGTTATCTAGAGCAGCCTTTTTCAACCAGGGTGCCGTGGTACCTTGGTGTGCCTCCTGGGTTCCTCAGGGGTTAATTGGCAAAATGCCTAAAAATTACAACAAATTGAAACCGGTTTTTACATTGCAGCATTACAACCCTGGGCACTGTGCAGGTCAAGCCACTGGAACCCTGACAATCCTGGGCACTGTGCCGGTCAAGCCTGGGCACTGTGCGGGTCAAGCCACTGGAACCCTGACAATCCTGGGCACTGTGCCGGTCAAGCCACCGTGACAAGCCTGGGCACTGTGCGGGTCAAGCCACTGGCAGCCTTACAACCCTGGGTACTGTGCGGGTCAAGCCACTGGCACCCTGACAAGCCTGGGCACTGTGCGGGTCAAGCCACTGGCACCCTGACAAGCCTGGGCACTGTGCGGGTCAAGCCACTGGCACCCTGAAAACCCTGGGCACTGTGGGGGTCAAGCCACTGGCACCCTGAAAACCCTGGGCACTGTGGGGGTCAAGCCACTGGCACCCTAACAAGCCTGGGCACTGTGGGGGTCAAGCCACTGGCACCCTGACAAGCCTGGGCACTGTGGGGGTCAAGCCACTGGCACCCTGACAAGCCTGGGCACTGTGGGGGTCAAGCCACTGGCACCCTGACAAGCCTGGGCAGTGGGCACTGTGGGGGTCAAGCCACTGGCTCCCTGACAAGCCTGGGCACTGTGGGGGTCAAGCCACTGGCACCCTGACAAGCCTGGGCACTGTGGGGGTCAAGCCACTGGCACCCTGACAAGCCTGGGCACTGTGGGGGTCAAGCCACTGGCACCCTGACAAGCCTGGGCACTGTGGGGGTCAAGCCACTGGCACCCTGACAAGCCTGGGCACTGTGGGGGTCAAGCCACTGGCACCCTGACAAGCCTGGGCACTGTGGGGGTCAAGCCACTGGCACCCTGACAAGCCTGGGCAGTGGGCACTGTGGGGGTCAAGCCACTGGCTCCCTGACAAGCCTGGGCACTGTGGGGGTCAAGCCACTGGCACCCTGACAAGCCTGGGCACTGTGGGGGTCAAGCCACTGGCACCCTGACAAGCCTGGGCACTGTGGGGGTCAAGCCACTGGCACCCTGACAAGCCTGGGCACTGTGGGGGTCAAGCCACTGGCACCCTGACAAGCCTGGGCACTGTGGGGGTCAAGCCACTGGCACCCTGACAAGCCTGGGCAGTGGGCACTGTGGGGGTCAAGCCACTGGCTCCCTGACAAGCCTGGGCACTGTGGGGGTCAAGCCACTGGCACCCTGACAAGCCTGGGCACTGTGGGGGTCAAGCCACTGGCACCCTGACAAGCCTGGGCACTGTGGGGGTCAAGCCACTGGCACCCTGACAAGCCTGGGCACTGTGCGGGTCAAGCCACTGGCATCCTGACAACAAATGACATCACTGGTTGATGAGGAGAATGACGGGTGCTTGCATAGAATCCTTATTTACTCCTCCTCATCCCTTCTCCATCAGCACTGGGGTCACATTGGCAAATAGAAGAAGAGAAACCGAGGGATAAGAGAAACCCTAGCATACTGGTCTGTACCAGTTTGCAATAGTAGAGGAATAAATCACTTCTAACGTTGGATGGCCCATGTGTATGGATGTTGCTGCAATATGTAAAAACTATTAGTTTCTTTTACATTTTTGAATGGGGTGCCTCGAGATTTTACAGAATTTTAAAGGGTGCCCCAACTGAAAAAAGATTGAGAAACACTGATCTAGAATACATTTGAAATTAATGTCTTTTAAAGTGGTTGTAAGGCCCCTTGTGCGACTTGTCATGCGATTTGGGACTGCAAAATCGCATGATAAGTCATTCTCCATTATTTCCAATGAGCCCCAATCATATCTGTGCGACTTGAAGTCGCACCGACTTCAAAGTAGTCCCTTCACTACTTTTGGCATGATTTTGATGCGTTTTGAAGAAGAGACATTATAAGCCCAGTCAAAATTGTGGTAAAATCGTGCGACTTTGAAGTCGCACAAGTGTGAAAGGTGCCTTAAGGTAACACTTTTTTTTTTTTTTTTTTTTTTTAAATAAATACTTCCCTGAGTCCTGTATCAACCCAGTGCTGTGCCCATCTGTAGCCGTGCTGGTTCAATCTCCCTTCCCTCACAGGCACACAGACTGCACTGGGAGCCATTGGCTCCTGCTGCTGTCAATCAAATCCTGTGAGGAGGGGGTAGGGCCTGAGCTGTGCTGTGTGGGACTGTAGACGCACACAGCCCAGCTCAAAAGCGAAATCACAGGAGCAAATCCAAAAGGAAGTGGTTTCCTATGGTGGCACACAGAGAGGAGGCGTAGTCCAGGGTGTCGGTGGGGGACCCTCGCAGAGGAGATTCAGGGCTGTTCATTGCAATAGTGCAGGTAAGTATAACAGGTTTGTTGTTTTAATACAAAACATTTTTATCTTTTACAACCACTTCAGAGTAGAATTCCAGGCTAAGCCCAACTAGTTTTAAAAATGCTTCCTCCCCCTCCTAACGCCTACGCTGTGTAAGAAAGATGAATATACTTGCCTTTTTTTCAACCCGATCTGGTCACATGATCCGGCTCCATTGTGTTGGCCAGTAGTGGCTGCAGGGGAGAAGAGGGAACACAAACAGGCCATGGGAGCCGTTGCAGCTTCTGGAGTTCCCAGCTGTTAAGCGCCCCCCCCCCCCCCCATGCAGCTGCCATGGCTGACACAGGCAATCATTTAACCAGGTGTATATACATCTTTTTTGCAGAGGTTAGTCAGCATAGGTGTTAGGAGAGGGGACGGAGCATTTTTAAGACCAGTTAGCATTAGCCTGGAATTATACTTTTAACATGCGGGATTTGTACAACATTGCTTAGGGCAGTGGTTATCAATTCCAGTCCTCAGGACCCTAAGGCCCCTTTCACACAGGCGGACAGTTCAGATACGCCAAAAAAACTGACAGGCGGATCTGAATGGTCCCCCCATGCATCCCTATGGGGCATCGGATGTAAGCAGAGACATGTCCGCTGACATCCGATCCGTCAAATCTGGACGGATGGAATCCCTATTTTCCATCCGTCCCACGGATCGGATGATCTCTATCCGATTCCCCCATAGAGATGTATGGGGCTCTGACAGCTGTGTCTCCGCACACAGTGCGGAGAACAGCTGTCATTCTCCTGCTCAGCGGGGGATCGGCGGATCGATTTCCCCCCCGCTGAGAAAAACGGAATCCGTCCGACAGACTCCTAGTGTGAAAGAGCCCTAACAGGCCAGGTTTGCAAGATAACTGAAATACATCCCAGGTGATATCATTTGCTGCTCAGTGATTGCAGTACTCTAGTCTGCATCTCCCCAAGGTAATACCTAAAATCTGGCCTGTTAGTGGGTCCTGAGGACTGGAGTTGAGAACAATTGGTTTAGGGCATTCATTTTTAAAGTGGACCATTTAACTATACAGGTTTCCCTTAATTATTTCAAAAAATCTGTGACATATTCTGAAACATTATATGGTTGCTGTACATTGTTGACTGAAAGGTACACTTTAATACATAATTCTTAAGACTGCCCTAAAAAAAAAAAAAAAAAAACACAAATCTGGCTGCAATACTTCTAATCCAGAATTGTCGTCTGCAGTACTTCTTTTTTTTTTTTTTTTTTTTTTATTTTTTTTTTTCCAACACATGATATCTTCTGGCTGTCTTTAATTTTGCATGACACCCAAAGTTCCCTCAACACTGAGGACATACTGGGAGTGCAGGATGTCATGGTCCCACCTATTGAGGGAGCGTTGCTAAGCTTTGCAGCGTTCAATGTGTAATGATTCAAACAGTGGCGCTAATGTATTGTCAGCACCACACTTTGCATCATTGAGGAATGCCCAGAAAAGACCAAGACAACCCTGTGGTGTCATGTGACTGTCCCCTGAGTACTTTGGAAAAGGTACGTGTTTATAGATATAATGTAATTTTTTATATATATAAAAAATTACATTATATCTATAAACATGTACCTTTTCCAAAGTACTCAGGGGACAGTCACATGACACCACAGGGTTGTCTTGGTCTTTTCTGGGCATTCCTCAATGATGCAAAGTGTGGTGCTGACAATACATTAGCGCCACTGTTTGAATATAAATATATATATATATATATAAGAAGGTGGGCGACTAGGAGGGATTGCACCCAGCCAGGGGCGTAACTACAGGGGTTGCAATTGCAAAGGGGCCCCATGCTCCAAGGGGCCTGTGCAGCTATCCTGTACACCTGGATAGGAGAGGTGGGGGCAGTATGTAGAGAAATCACTGTCCTCCCTTTTTTCCTCCTGTAGCTGCAGGAGGAGATTGGTTCCTCTGTATGCTGCCCCCACCACTCCTCCTATCCAGTTCACTTGTGTTCTGCTGTCTCTGGGCCCCTGTGTGCTCCCCTGGGCCCCAACCCCCTCCCCTCCACCACCCTCTGTGTGCTCCCTCCCCTCTCCTGTCGGCTGCTGCAGGGGATGTGTCACAATAGAGAACCAAGAAGGGGTCGGTAAATATGTAATTGATCAGCTCCTTACTTTTCTGAATGGACAGAGTCATAGTCAGTGACATTGTAAAAAAAAACAAAATAAAATGATAAATAATGCAATCAAAATACCAAAAAATAAAACTACTCGCAAAGGTCACTCTTGCAACCGGGCCCTGGCATTCCACCACCGTGATGGCAGGAAGGGGGCCCACTGCTGAACTTGTGCAAGGGTCCCGCTGTGGGACCGTAATAAAGGGCCCCAGGATCAGTGAGAAGAGCCCCAGGTTTGAAGGGAAGGGCCCCAGCCGGGGTCTGGGGGGGGGGGGCCCTTCATGGTTTCTTGTATCGGGGCCCTGAAGGTTCTAGTTACGCCTCCTCATCCAGCCCTACACAGTTTTATAACCTGTGAGTGAAATTTCTGTTCTTGATGTAAGCCTGGAGCTCATACAAGGAAATAAGATGTGTGACCTGAGGTCATTTAAAAATTAACTCTATAAAAATGAATAAACGAATGCAAAAATTTTATGATTTTATGTTTTATTATGTTGGATTCGGGTTTGAGAAGAAATCTCATGTGTGTTGACCTCTTCTGTATACATGACGTGTGTCTTCTGATCTTTACTGCCCGCATTGTTCTGTGTTTACTATGATTGCCATGTCGCTCGCCATGAATCACTTCCTGGAAGCTGGCCTCCCTGCGATAATACTGTACTGCATTGCCCTACAGCTCAGCTCTCTCTCTTCTCTCCTCTTGCAGGCCATCGATGATGACTGTAATCAGACTGGACAAATGACCGCTGCGCTGCTTGACTGGCCTCAGGTAGCCGTCCTTCCCGGCTGTCTTTTATTTTTTTTTTTTCTAGAAAGAGACAATTTACAGAGCAGGTTTGAAGACAAATTAGCCTCAACATTGTCCTTGGTTATAACAGATGGAGGGAGATAAAGACATTTTTATATATATATATATATATATATACACACACCTACATACCCACGCTCTCTATTCCATGTTCATTAAATGCAAAAACCAGCTAAAGACCGACCTTTTAGGATGTGTCCAGTGCACTTTGTCGATGGCTTCAGTTTTTTTAATTAATATTTTTGAATAATTTGAAATATTTCTGCGATTATTCCAAATTTGACAGGTGCACCTTGCTTTAAGCAGGTTTTGTATTACCATAGAAAAGAACACAGAAATAGAGGGCTGTGTATGATAGAAGTTAACCATCCAGTGTTCAAACCAATTTTGTGGTGCCCCACTGTGAACCAAAAACCTTAAAGTGGTTGTAAACCCCAAAAAAAAAAAAACCTGCAAGACAAAGGCATAATGAGCTAGTATGCATCGCATACTAGCTCATTATGTATTACTTACCTTAGAACGAAGCCCAGACATGGACTCCCGGACATCGCTGCGGGCGCTGTCATGATCCCTCGGTGTCTCTTCCGGGTTCGGCGGCTCCGGCGCTGTGATTGGCCGGAGCCGCGCCGACGTGATTTTCCGGCAAGCTCCCGACAAGGAAAACTGAAGGTCCCCCCGGACCTTCAGAGCGCATGCGCCGCTCGCGCGAGCGGCTGCATGCACTGCAAATATCTCCTAAACCGTGCCGGTTTAGGAGATATTAATTGTACCTACAGGTAAACCTTATTATAGGCTTACCTGTAGGTAAAAGTGTCAAAAAGCGGTATACTACCGCTTTAAAGTGGTAGTAAACTACACTTTATAACTTTTACCTACAAGTAAGCCTATAATAAGGTTTACCTGTAGGTAAAATATCTAATTTCAAAACTTAATATCTCCTAAATATGCACGGTAGGAGATATTCACCCTGCATGCAGCCGCAGACACTAACGGCGCATGCGCTCTGAAGGTCCGGCGGTGCATACTAGCACATTATGCCATTGTCTTGCAGGGTCTTTTTTTTTTTTTTTTGTACTCGGGATTAATCAGATTTACTGCGGCAGGGCTGCGCCTTATCACGTAGATCTACGGGATTATGTGCACGCGGTTCTGTGATTAGACACAGCGGGAGTCAGACCGCGGGAGGAGCGGGCTCGATCGCCGCCAGCCTCCCGCAATCTTCAGAGAAACCGACAGGAGAGCCGCCTGTCTATGTAAACAAAGCAGGCGGCTCGCCTATCAGACAGGCACAGTGAGATTGTGTGTCTCAGCTAAGCTGAAACGCCAATCTCTCTGCCTTTCACAGAGCCCCCCACAGTTAGCAAGCACATTTAGGCATAGATTTAACCCTTTCATCATCCCCCAGTATAAACCCCTTCCCTGCCAGTGTCATTTATACAGTTACGGTGCATATTATTTAGCACTGATTACTGTATTCATGTCACTGGTCCCCAAGAAGTGTAAAAAATATCAGTTAGGGGTCCGATCTGCTGCAGTCCCACTAAATTACTAATAAAATAAAAAATCCAAAAATCTATCCCATGGTTCATAAATGCTATAACTTTTGTGCAAACCAATTTAAATTACGCTTTTTGGGATTTTTTTATTTTATTACAAATTGGCCTAAACTGCAAAAAAAAAAATTTGATTTTTTAATTTTTTTTTTTTTATTTGGTATGTTTTATAGAAGAAAGTAAATATTGTGTTTTTTTTTTTTTTCCCAACTTTTCACTTTTATTATTTTTTAGTTTATAGCGCAAAATCTAAAAACCGCAGAGGCGATCAAATACCACCAAAAGAAAGCTCTATTTGTGGGAAAAAAGGACATTAATTGTATTTGGGTACAGCGTCGCATGACCGCGCAATTGTTTTAAACTAACGCAGTGCTGAATCGCAAAAAAATGGCCTGGTCATGGGGGGGGGGGGGGGTAAAACCTTCCGGGGTTGAAGTGGTTAAAAAAAAAAAACTCTACCAGCTTGTTTTCAGATAATAATATAGGTACCTTAGGCCCCTTTCACACAGGCTTTCTGCTCGGCGGACTCCATTTTGCTCAGAGGAGTTCGATCCGCTGAGCAGGTGGATGTTGGGTCCGTCTCGGCTTACTTTGCAGAGACAGAGCTGTCAGATCACCGCTCTTCTCTATGGGAGATTGGATGAAAACTGACTGCCTGTCCGGTTTCATTGGATCCAAACCTCCAGATGGATGGAAAATAGGGTTTCCATCTGTCTGGATTGGATTGGATCAGATAGCAGCGGGTGTCAGCTGAGATGTCACCGCTGACATCCGCTGCTCCATAGGGATGCATGGAGCATCCAATCAGGTCCGCCTGAAAAAACTGACAGACCGGATCTGAAAGCCCGTGTGAAAGGGCTTTAGTGCATCTCTCCTGAAGGACTGGTTATCACTTCACTTCATACACAGCTGGTCACTGGACAAGAGAAATATACAAATAAGTATAGGAAATATTTTTATGAATACATAGACTAGCACTAGTAATAATAATCATATCATATAATGTTCCAATAAGATTTCAGAGAATTTTTGGTTTGAAGTGGAGGAGGATTAGAATGCTTGTCCGTTTTTTATTGCTGTTTATGTCCCTTTTAGTGCCGGTTCACAATAATACGACTTGTCAGGCGACTTGGTCAGCCTGACAAGTCGCGGTCGGTCGCTCGCCATTGAGTAGTACAGGACCCATTCTACTAGGAGCGACACAAGTCGCTCCGACTTAGAAAAAGGGTCCTGTACTACTTCGGGGCGACCTGGAGGCGACTTGCATTGACATTCATTTTATGAAGTCTGTGCAAGTCGCGCCGAAGTCACGCTGCACGCGACTTCACAGGTCGCCCCCTAAGTCGGAGCAACCTAGTGTGAACCGGCACTAAAGGAGATTAACGCCCTCTATTTGTCCTGTTTACCATTATCAGTGAAAATAAAAGAAAATCCCAAATTTTGGGTTGTGCCCAGAAAAGTTATAGGAGGTCCCTCCTAAGGAATTCCCTTACTTTGCAGGAATTTCCTCTCACTTCCTGTTTGGCTATGGGACAGGAAGTAAAGGGAAATCTCTGCAATGGTACACAAGTAGCAAAAAAAATCTGACAGGGGTTAAAACCTTCCCTTGCTCAATCCAAAATGGAAAAAAAATAAAAATAAAAAATGCCTATACTGTATTTCTACTTTTAACCTCCCTGGCTGTCTGATTATGTCCAGATTTCTGTGCTAAAAGCGGTACATTGTTTTGCATGGAAATCTGTTGTTATATATTTTAAAACTCACTTTCCCCTGCGATCCCCCCGACGTTCTCCCACGGTCCTCCCCCGCCATTCTCCCACTGTCCTCCCCCACCATACTCCCACTGTCCTCCCGCTGTGTGCTCGGCAGATGCCGGCACTTGCCTTTCGGTTCCCTCCCTGTGAGCGTTGCGACGCAGGGGGGTGGAACCGGCGGCAATTTCAAAAATGTAAATACACCAAATGAGATGATAGAAAGCTGTGATCCTAACCGATTACACTGTATCATCCCATCTCACCACAGAATTTCACCTGGTGACTTTTCCAGTGCCCTGCCTGTGCTTTTTCAGTGCTTTGTGCCTGGAAAACTGAGAACGATCATGGCATCCAAAAAGCGTTCTTTTTGCGCAAAAGCGCGTTTAGACGAACTGGAAAACTGCGACAGCGAAACTGAGTTACTTGAAGAACTGAGCGATAGCGATTGGTGGGAAAATTAGTCATCAGGTACGGAAAGTGACGACAGCGACGATTCTGATGTCTTTCTGGCACATCGCTCCGTTGGAAATTCTGAAGAATCATTCGCTATACTTCCCAAATTCCACATCTATGTGCCAGGAAGAGACATCAGAATCGTTGCGGTCGTCACTTTCCGTACCGGATGACTAATTTTCCCACGAATCGCTATCGCTCAGTTCTTCAAGTAACTCCGTTTCGCTGTCACTGTTTTCCAGTTCGTCTAAAAGCGCTTTTGTGCAAAAAGAACACTTTTTGGACGCCATGGTCGTTCTCTATTTTCCAGGCACAAAGAACTGGAAAAGTCACCAGGTGAAATCCTGTGGTGAAATGGGATGATACAGTGTAATCTGTTAGGATCACAGCTTTCTAACAGATTACACTGTATCATCCCATTTCACCACAGGATTTCACCTGGTGACTTTTCCAGTTCTTTGTGCCTGGAAAATAGAGAACGACCATGGCGTCCAAAAAGTGTTCTTTTTGCACAAAAGCGCTTTTAGACGAACTGGAAAACAGTGACAGCGAAACGGAGTTACTTGAAGAACTGAGCGATAGCGATTCGTGGGAAAATTAGTCATCCGGTACGGAAAGTGACGACCGCAACGATTCTGATGTCTCTTCCTGGCACATAGATGTGGAATTTGGGAAGTATAGCGAATGATTCTTCAGAATTTCCAACGGAGCGATGTGCCAGAAAGACATCAGAATCGTCGCTGTCGTCACTTTCCGTACCTGATGACTAATTTTCCCACCAATCGCTATCGCTCAGTTCTTCAAGTAACTCAGTTTCGCTGTCGCAGTTTTCCAGTTCGTCTAAACGCGCTTTTGCGCAAAAAGAACGCTTTTTGGATGCCATGATCGTTCTCAGTTTTCCAGGCACAAAGCACTGAAAAAGCACAGGCAGGGCACTGGAAAAGTCACCAGGTGAAATTCTGTGGTGAGATGGGATGATACAGTGTAATCGGTTAGGATCACAGCTTTCTATCATCTCATTTGGTGTATTTACATTTTTGAAATTGCCGCCGGTTCCACCCCCCTGCGTCGCAACACTCGCAGGGAAGAGAACCTGAAGACAGGTGCCAGCATCGGCCGCGCACACAGCGGGAGGATGGCAGGGAAGGGGAGTGTGATTCTGGGGTAAACCTGAGCGTGGCTTGGGGTTACCGCTTTTGGTACTGAAAATTAACCCCGAGCCACACTCGGGAATACCGCCAGGGAGGTTAATAATGTTTCTCTTTGAGCGCACACAATCAGTAGCATCCTCTCTTTACTAGCAGACAGTCCATCATTGGCAGCTTCTAAATCTCCAGGGTCCTAGCGGTGACGTCTCTATCTTTCCACAGGCAACGTTTGCGTCAGAAGTTAAGGTAGAAGGAGACAAACTGACTGTTGTCCGAGAAATCGATGGCGGGCTGGAGACCATCAGCGTAAACCTCCCAGCTGTGGTGACCGCAGACCTGAGACTGAATGAGCCGCGCTACGCCACTTTACCGAACATCATGGTAAGTTAGCAGTCTGTCATTTTCTTTCCTATAGTAATAATTCTCTCTATGCTATGGGGGCACCTGAGCCATAGCTCTGTGTGTCCATTCAGACACGGAGCCGTAGTTTTTGTTGTAGGCATTTATTGGGCATTTTTTGGGCGTCTTTGGAGGCAGGCATGACATCTGAACTTCTGTATAGGGGTATATATACACACACACATGTATGTATATATACACATATATAGGTGTGATAGGAGCGGAGCCCTATCCCTGCAGATAATGAAATAATTTGCAGGCATCCAGTGGGGAATGCCTGGCTAATAAATAAAACGCCCAATAAGAACGCCCAGGTGTAAAAGGAGCGGAGCCCTATCCCTGTGCTACTAAAAATTCTAAGAAAAATTATCTTTTTTTTTTTTCTGGTTCTGGACATGCTACAGAGCTGAAACTTCACAGGTACACTTTTTAGACCCCCCAGACACTAATTCAAAGAAATCTCTTTTTTTTTTTTTTCAATAATTTTTTCAATAATTGGCTCTCTATCAAAAACGACAATTTTTAAGAACTTTTTTTTGTGTGATTGAGCATGACCCAGAACCATCATATTCTGATTGGCCAAATACAAAGACGTACAAAGTCGTCTATCATACAAGTCGCGCTGAATACGCGCAAAGTCGCGCTAACAAGTCGCCCCTTATGAGGCGACTTAGAGGTCGCGGCAGTGTGAACCGGCTCTTACAATGCCTCATGGGAAATGTAGTTCTGCAACAGCTGGAGGGCCGTAGTTAGGACACCCCCCAGGTTGGGGGGAATTCTCTGCATCCTCGAAGAATAGTGTAATAAAAAGAATGTTGAACACACAGTAAGAGCAAATTTGTTCAATTTGGAGCCAATGATACAAAAAAATTTGGGGGGTTTTACTGACACCTTTTCAGCAGCTGCTATTAGAATTTTCTGTTTGCAGAGCGGAATACGAATGAACCCTTTTGCAAGTTATGCGCTGCTGCGGGCGGATGGGCTCCTCTACGTTTTGTAATGGGCATATTAAGTAGGAATTAGGCTGCTGCGATCTTTATCCTGGGCTTTATATACTGCTCAAGCGGGGAACGGCGTGTTTACAGAAGCGCTAATTAGCCTTTGCTGAAACTGCTCCATCCATGAACCATACAGCTGCTGTGAGCTAAAACATTCATATTCAACACGCCTGAAATTTGGACTTGGAATGTGTGTTTTCTTTTAATGGGTTTCCCAAAACAAACACTTTAACGGGTTTGCTTTTTCCTCAAATCTGTTAAGCTGATTGAGGAAAAAAAAAAGCTTTGTGTTCTTTAACCTTTTCTTAGCAACCAAAAATCTCTGCAGGGATGGTTGGCCCTGACTTCCTACAAGCCTCACTTGTGGATGTGGGTGGATTTCCGTCTGGGGCAGTGGTTGTCAACTTATGGGCCACATTTGAGGGCCCCCTGACCTCATCAAAGGGCCGCACGTACTATGTAATGCTTGAGAGGATAGTCAGAGACTGCAGACCTAAGCCAGGAAATGGAGGTCAGAGAGTGGACCGGGTTCATGGTTGGGTGGGAATATGCTGCAAAACACAATACGAGACTGGAAACGTTACATGAGGTTAGTAGAGATCAATGCTATTCCCCTAATCCAGCGGTGTCCAAACTATGATCCTCCAGTTGTTCAGGAACTACAATTCCCATCATGCCTAGTTATGTCTGTGAATGTCGGAGATTTACAATGCCTCATTGGGACATGTAGTTCTGGAACAGCTGTAGGGCCGTAGTTTGGACACCCCTACCCTAATCAACGTTCCCACTACAGCCTGCTGAGATCCGAGGGCCGTACCTCGGTTGTGTTACCAATGGTTTGATTGGTGACTGTGGTCCCAACTGCCTTGAGACCCTTCACAAGCTCCTCCCGTTCTAGGTCTGGGCTGATCCATCACTTTTCTTCACGATCATCCTTGCCCCATGAGGTGAAATCCTGCATGAAGATCCAGAACGAGAGTGAGAGCAATTGGATGGTTATTTTGTATTGTAAGGGATGCCAAATACAAATTGATCAAGAGGAAATTGACAGATTTGAGGAGGGGTTAGGTGTTGGTGTGGTTATCTATCTGGTGTTTTTTTTTAATTCTTGTGGTTCGGGTGGCTCAGTAGGACCCTCGCTTATCATTTTTCTGGCATATTCGTACCCCCAACAAAAACAAAGAGCTGGGGGAGCACATCCTGAACATGCGTTTCTAAAGCTGGTGCAGCTATGAACCAAGCAACATGCATATTTACAGAGAATAGCGCACACATGCAAAAGAAATGACTATCAAATATAAAGGCAATCAATAAATAAAAATGGGGATTTAGTCCCACCATATGGCCATATCGTGCTCAAGCCCAGCACTACGTCAAAGTACCCCATTGTCAGTGGGTCCTACACTATCCATAAAAAGAAGGATGAATCCAACCTCTCTAGTACCCCTGCTCTGCAGATCCCCTTCTCAGCGGTTCCGCAGATCCCCTGCTCAGCATTTTCCCAGTTAAGTAGTTAATAAAGCGGAGTTCCACCCTAATTTTGAAGTTTACAGCATCAGTCACATTAAAATATCCTGAAAAAGAATTGGATAATTCTTTTTTTTTTTTTTTTTTTTTTTTATTGTTTCACTAACCTTATTTTTAATGAAAATTAACTTACCTTCCTGCCACTTCCTCCTTATGCGCCCGCCGACGTCATTTCCTCCTTTGCATGGACTCCTGGGAGATGAGTCATCAATCCCAAGAGTCAATGCGCCTGCACCGGTGTCCCTCGTCACTTCCGGTTCAGGCGCGTCATTCCCTGCTGAATGAATGAGAACAGCTTCTGGACATGCGCAGAACCAGCTGCGGGATGATGTGCCTGCACCGGAAGTGACGAGGGACACCGGTGGAGGCGCAATGACTCCTAGGATTGATGACGCTCATCTCCCAGGAGTCAATCCCAGGAGTCAATGCGCCTGCACTGGTGTCCCTCGTCACTTCCAGTGCAGGCGCATCATTCCCTGCTGAATGAATGAGAACAGCTTCTGGGCATGCGCAGAACCAGCTGTGGGATGACGCGCCTGCACCGGAAGTGACGAGGCAGGGCATTCTGGGACTCCGACATCCAGGAAGAGGGACGCTATGGCTTCAGCTGCCCACACCACAGATGGCAGCGCTGGACAAGAAATTTACAAGGTAAGTATTTCATCCTGCAGGTAAGCTAAACAGGGGACAGTTCAGAGGCTATCATTTCTTAAATGCACTATCCCTGACTGTTCTAGGGGGTATTTTTATCTAAAAAAAAAAAAATATATATATTTGGATGGAACTCCGCTTTAAATTCACCATTGGAACATGTTACACGCTCCACCCTTCGTAGGGTGGAACATGTAGCATGTTCCAAGTCCTGCACCTCCTCCCTGTGACAGAGGGCAGGGTTTCCTCTCCCTGCACCAGCTGTCACTTTCTAAAATAGAATGGCTGTGCGGGCGGACAGCCACGTCATTTAGTTTCCTGTGAACTACAAGTACCATCACCCCTTCTGCAGCAGACGTACTTGTAGTTTTTAATAAACTGCAGATGCACTGATCCGCCCATAGTTCATTCTCACTGTCTACAGCTCTGCAATGACACGTACAGAGGAGCGGGCAACAGAGAGCTGTAGGCAGTGAGTACAGGAACATGACATGGCAGCAGGTTGCGGGTGCAATGCTATCAGGCTCCTGTTAAAAAAGAAAAAAATAATTAATTGCACTTTTTTTCCCCACAAAAAGATGTGCATTTATTTATTTATTTTTTTATGCAAAGGTGAACTTGGCCTTTAAACCCCCCCACTCAGCAGTACGTTCCCCCTTGATATTACCTCCCCTTCCCCAACTCATCATTGCATTATTCCCTCTTGGCTTTCTGTACAGTCACTAAAATGTCATGGAAAGCCTTTGCATAGTTGCGATCGGGAGCCAATCACATGATGGGAATGCCCACCTATGCCCCCCCCCCCAGCATTTAGATTCACTTAAATAGGAGCTCCAGTCTTCCCAAAAAATAGGTCAGCAGCTACTAATACTGCAGCTGCTGACTTGTAAATTTTTTTTTAAAGCCCGTGGCGTGTGAAACACACTCAAAAGACTTAACACCCGGTACATAAAGTGCACACACGCAAACGTGGGAACACAAAAAGTTCACAGAGTGTGCGAAATGGTCTTCCCTCCGAAGAGGTAGGACCCTAACCTCGATCCCCCCGGGGCGCAAGACTCCTGACAGGGATTTAAGGTACTTCCTATGGTCTGTCTGGCCGAAACCAGACAGACCCCGTTCTCCAGGGGGACTGCCGAAACAGCCCACCCCAAGTACTAGGTGGGGCTCCCCCGAAGGGAGACCCCATGAGAGAGGGCAAACTAAGCCAGAATGCCATATCCACCCCCTCCCAAGACTCAAGGCTGGGCCCGAGGACCCACACCCTCCAAGTCGTGCAGGAAAAAAGAGTGATAGTGAAGTGACACTACAACAAAGAAATAAAAACACACAAACAAAATGGTGGGGGAAGGGGAAGTGTGTGCTCTGGTGCCATGTGAGGTACCAAGGCAGGCCTTTCAGCCGGAATAAAAAATTCCTCTGGTCTAAGCCAAAAGGCCTGTCCCAAGAGGCAGGTGCGAAAAAGGTGTGCATGGCGCAGTGACCAAGGTGCCGAAAAACTCAGGGCGAGCTGCCCCTCACCAGTGAGAATTAAGGCACCCCTGGGCTGCCACCCCAGGGGCACGTACACCACAGGCTTAGCTGCTGACTTGTAAATTGTAAAGTTCACCTATAACATGTTACATATTTGGGGTGCAACATGTTATGAATGTACCAGCCCGTGCCCCCCACAATATCAGCACACACAATATCAGCAAAGCAATCCAACATAAACTGGTGATGGGATCCTAATTGCAGTCGCACTTCATTAACCCAGGCAGAAAAATCTGATCGCCTTCAAATAAAGCTTTTTTTTTGGTGATTTATTTGGGATCTCGGTTAAAATTTACTATAAATTGCCTCATTTGCGGCCAGATTTGGGGTTCTTCACATGGTGTAGCACATTTTCACTATGAAACAGAACATGTAGAAGCATGCAGTTCTCTGTCCTGGCAGCAGGGGGAGCAGCAATACATCAATTTCTGTCTGCCATCAACTGCAACAGAACATTAAAAATGTTTTGATCTCTCCCTCCTTTTTTTTTTTTTTTTTTTTTTTTAATATTATTATACAGGAGTTATATAGCGCCAACAGTTTGCGCAGCGCATTACAATATGAGGGAAGACAATACAGTTACAATACAATTCAACACAGGAGGAATTGGAGGGCCCTGCTCGTTAGAGCGAGCTTAATATGCTATGATGCATCCATTTCAACTAGGGGGGCTGCGATGTTTAGCTCCCTTGTGAATAATCTGAGCAATGGTTCGCTGATTGCTAATAAGGTTTGTGGATGGGAACAGATGCCACAATTGGGGGGGGGGGGGGCGGTGCTGTCCCTTTTTGACATCCGTAGATGGGACTTCTTTGCTGCGCTTGACAGTCACCAGCTCTCAGCTCAGGGAGCCTGAGAACCGAGCAATCGGTGGGGTTTGATCTCTCGGTTCTCAGTCTTCGAGCCGGCAGTGGATTGATGCTGCATGCACCTAGGTAAGTAGGATTCTTAAAAACAAAAAACCCATAATTCTCTTTTTAAAGTAGCAAATCTGCTTCAATATGAATGATGGATCTGAGGCGCTCTTAAAGCGGAGTTCCAGCCTCGGACATGATTTTTTAATAAAAATACTCCCGGGACAGTCACATTGGATAGCCTCTGAACTGTCCCGGGTCGCACTTACCTTTTTAGAAGAACACTTACCTTGAAAATTTCTTCTCCAGCGCTGCCATCTCTGGTGTGGGCAGCTGAAGCCAGTGCGTCCTCTTCCGCGTCCTCTTCTGCCTCACAATGCACTGCACCGGCCCCGCCCCCGCCGTCCCTTCCGGGGCAGGCGCGTCATCCCTGCAAAGCTTCTGGGCATGCCCAGAAGCTGTTTAGCAGGGAATGACGCACCTACACTGGAACTGATGGGTGGGGCCGGTGCAGGCGCATTGATTTCTGGGAGCGATGACGTTCCGCTCCCAGGAGTCAATGCAAGGAGGAAGTGACGGCGCGGGCAGCTGCAGAGGGAGGAAGATGGGGGGGGAGTATATTTTCTTCAATAACAAGGTAAGTAAACAAAAAAATGTGATTATCCATTTCTTTTTCAGGTGACACTCAGCAAGCGGATGGCCCAAAGTCGATTTTGAGGCCGGAAGTCCGCTTTAACCTGCTTTGCATTATGTTTCCTTGTACACAAGTCCTGAGGTGTGTGATAACACTGGATACATGTGGCTTTGTCGCCAAAATAAAGCTACAAAAAAGCCAAAAAATAAAAGCAATAAGTGGATTAATAATCTAGTACTTGCAGCTGTAATTCCAAACCTAGTGGTTAAGCAATAGTATATAGTCCACAAGAGTGGTGTGCTCTATACAAAAAAAACAGCGCTTGCTACTAAAGTAGTATGTATATACATGTAGCACTGCCCCTTTGGGAGCTACTGAGATTGGATTCCCCTGGGTTACCCATAGCAACAGTCCATAAAATCTTATCACTTTAACACTTGGCTCAGACAATGGACATCTATCTGTAGAGTATGTGGCAAGGCCGCTGCTTTACTCAGCCACTGAAATTAAGATAGTGAAAATGATCCTGTTGTGTTGAACCTTCAGGGTCCTAAACTTGGCATCCCCTTTCTCACTTGCTGTGTATGTTGGCTCCTGTCCACTGGCCCTCACTGGAGTGGTCCCCTTCCTGGGCAGACCCCCAGCAAGCTCCCTGGTACTCACGGACACTGTTTTTCCTCAGGTCACTGTTTTTCCCATAGCAAGTCACTTGCATGCTCACTCTCAAGCCACGCTCTGTGTGTCCATAAGACACACACAGGGCAGCTCGGCCTAGCTCTGCCCCCCCCAGATGTGATTGACAGTAGCAGGAGCCATTGGCTCCCACTGCTGCGAGTGAGCAATGATAGGAGAGAGGGAGCTAAGAGAACCTCTTCCTCCACATTGCTGGATCGAGATCGGATTCAGATGGGTATTTAGGGGGGAGCATAGAATAACATTAAGGTAAAAAAAATCTTCTGCCTTTAGAACCACTTTAAAGTGTTCACCTTTACAGAAAAAGTGAAAATATGAACTGACACCATACAGCCTCCCCACCCCCTGGTCTCTTCTGTACTTTCCTCCAGGGATGCTGAACTGTCAGTGTCCACACAACCAGTCCAGCAGTCCTGGGATTTGAAATCCCCGCTTTTCTCCCTTTTCTTTGTGCAGCGCTTCCAGGATTGACCAGAGTCATTCACTGTGCAGGCGCTGACCAATCAGAATAGCTCTGCTCGATCCTTTGAGTGCTGCACAAAGAATAGCTGGGATTTCAAATCCCCGGATAGTTGGACCAGTTGCACGTGAACTTTCAGCTCCGCATCCCTGAGCTAAGTACACAGCAAAAGACTGGAAAGCTTTGCACTCTGGTTTAGTTTCACGTTTTATAATTTTTCTTTACTTTAAAGTGGTTGTAAAGGCTGTTTTCTATGCATAAATGTAACCCCCCCCCCCCCCCCCCATAATATGCACCTGAGCACCCTCTCGATCCTACGGTGTGCACGGGAGCTTTAGCTGTCCTGGGCCTCTATCTCCTCATTGGCTGAGACAAAGCAGCAGGAGCTATTGGCTCCTACTGCTGTCAATCACAGCCAGTGAGCCAATGAGGAGAGAGCAGGGGTGGGGCTGAGAGGCAGATCTATGGTCAGGGGTGTCCAAACTATGGCCCCCCCAACTGTTCAGGGACTACAATTCCCATGAGGCATTGTAAATCTGACATTCACCGACATGACTAGGCATGATGGGAATTGTAGTTCCTGAAGAGCTGGAGGGCCATAGTTTGGACATAGCTGCTTTAGACGCATGGAGCAGAGTTCAGAGAAAGGACGCACCAGTGCCTCCATAGCAAGCAGCTTGGTATTGGGGACACTAGTGGACGGGGAGGAGCCATGAGCGCCGGTGGGGGGACCCGTGAAGAAGAGGATCAGGGCTGCTCTGTGCAAAACTATTACACAGAGCAGGTAAGTAGAAAATGTTATTTAAAAAAAAAAAAAAACTTTAATATAATTTTAATGGTTATCGCTCGTGCTCTTCCAAAGAGGAACTGCCAGTTAAAGAATCTTCAGAATTAGACATTTGTAGGCGTGCCGCATATCTGGTTCCTTGTGTATTCTGTGCTTCCTCCTGCTGCCCTTATATTACTACAGGACACAGGAGGGATGAGGAAGGAGCCAGCATATTGAATCGCTGACCACAGCAGGGATCAGGAACTCGGAGTCACTTTATCAAACCGGAACGATGGTAAAAAAAAAACTCTGGATCTTCCGATCATTGTGACACAGTTTTTATTAAACTGACCTCTGCTTGCGGAATTTTTTTAGGTCATATGATCAGTTTAATTTGTCCAGGTTTATGACCTGGTTGTGTGTAAATGGTTTTAGCATGTGCGCTACTGTTATAAAATGTGCTTCAGTGTATAAAATTACATCATCAGTCTCTGGGTGTAAAGGGCATGAAGATTTTCCTTCACGGGGTCAGCAGCCAAAAGGGGTAAAAGCAGAAGTCCCGATATAGACACAGAGTGAGGAGACTTACTAAAACAGGCGCAGATGTACTGTACATAATAACCAATCAGCTTTCAGGCTTTTTTTTGTCAAAGCTTAAACTGGTTGTAAAGCCTTAGGCCCCTTTCACATGGGTCAGTTTTTCAGGCGGACCTGATTGGATGCTTCATGCACCCCTATGGGGCAGCAGATGTCAGCAGACATGTCTGCTGACATCCGCTGCTATCCGATCCGATCCTGTCCGTGAAATCCAGACAGATGGTATCCCTATTTTCCATCCATCTGGCGGATCGGACCACCTGTCTGTTTTCATCCGATCTCCCCATAGAGGAGAGCGGGGCTCTGACAGATTCCTCTCTGCACAGTGATCTGCCTGCTCATTGGGGATCGGAGCATCCATCCCCCGCTGAGCAAAGCGGAGTCTGTGGGGCGGAACACCAGTCTTAAAGGACACCTAAGGTTTTTTACCATAATTCATTCAATGCATTAAGGTAAAAACCCTTTTGTGCTGCAGGATCCCCCCAGCACCTCCTTTTTTCTTTCCTGAGCCCGATCCAGTGATTTGCATGGGAGCAACTGCTGTCTCCCTCTGCATTAGGCCCCTTTCACACTATCCGCCCATCGGACGGACTCAGTTTTTCTCAGCGGGGGATCGAGCCGCCGATCCCCCGCTGAGCAGGAGGATGACAGCTGTGTCTCCGCGCTGTGTGCAGAGACACAGCTGTCCGTTCCCCCTGCATCTCTATGGGGGAAATCGGATGGGAACGGACCGTCTGTCCGCTCTCATCCGATCCGCTGGACGGATGGAAAATAGGGTTTCCATCCATCCAGATTTGACGGATCGGATGTCAGCGGACATGTCTCCGCTGCCATCCGATGCCCCATAGGAATGCATGGGGGGACCGTTCAGATCCGCCAAAAAACGAACAGGCGGATCTGAACGGTCCGCCTGTGTGAAAGGGGCCTTAGGCAAATTGATAGCAGTGGGGGCCAATGGTTGTCAATCAAATGATGTGATGAGGGGCGGGGCTGAACGCCAGCTCTGTGTCAATAGATGCAGACAGGGCGGCTTGGGAGCAAGCTCGCATGGGTGCCCCAATGGTAAGTGGCTTTCCATATGGGGGAACTCGCTGAAGAGGAGGGGCCTGGAGCAACGGCAGGTGACCCCAGCAAAAGAAGGTCAGGTCTGCTCTGTACAAAAGCATTGCAACTGAACTGAATGGTACTTTAAAAGCTTCAACAAAGCTTGCGGTTAACATTGCTCTCATACAAGCTGAAGCAGGCCTTAGATTGTATAGCCATCACACCTATATAAGCTTGTTGGACATCTCATTCCAAAACCATGGGCATTATTATGGAGTCGGCATCCCTGTTGGGGGATGCCTTCTAAAAAGACTTTCCACAAGATTTTGGAGCGTGTCCATGTGGGCCCATTGCTCCAGAAGAGCATTTGCACGGTCATATACTGGCCTGGTTCACCATAGGTTCTCAGTAGGGTTGAGGTCAGGGCTCTGTGCAGTACACTAAAGTTCCTTCACACCAAACTGGTCAAACCACGTCTCTACGGAGCTGGTTTTCCACACGGGCGCAGTCATGCTGGAACAGGAAAGGCCTTGGCCACAAGAAGAGCATAATTCTCTAAAATGTCTTTGTATGCTGCACCATTAGCAGTGTCCTTCACTGAAAACGAATGCAATCATTTGGGGTTGGGGGTCCACATGTTCAACCACATTGTATACCTTCTAGAAGCCCAAAACTATGGGGTGCTCCAATATGCAGATGGATGCCTCCTAATTTGCTTAAGCATGTGACCTGACATAGGAAATGAGAGGGGTGGGGGGGGGGATGCCTTATGCTGACTTGTATGGTAAGTGTGTCTCAAATGCCATTGTAGACTAGAATCCGCCACACATGCATATAGACCTGTATTAAAGAATAGAAACAAAGCAAACTATCTCAATGTACACCTGACATGAGATCTATATGTAGGTAGCAATTTCCGCCCTCTCATTCTGAAAATGCTGGCTGCTTAGCTGTTGAGCCAATAAAAAGGCTTTATTATTGTGAATCCCCAGCATGGAACGTGTAAAAACAAAAAAAATCTGGAATTTTGACTCCTTTTGTTCAGGTCAGTGACTCCAAAGTGCTGCACCCAGCATTTTCAGGAGTATGTGTATGTGTGTGTGTGTGTGTGTGTGTGTGTGTGTGTGTGTGTGTGTGTATATGTGTATATATATATATATATATATATATATATATATATATATATATATATATATAGTATTGGAACACAAGAACCACATTTTGAATGTCAGATCACATGACCTATCGAGAACCATCTGGTTCCTCGTTATCCCTCGCCTTGATTATTGTAACTTCCTCCTCATTGACCTACCTCTCTACAGGCTATCCCCTCTCTAGTCTATCATGAGTGCTGCTGCCAGACTCATCCACTCAGTGTCCACCACCCCTCTCTTCCAATCCCCCTCCACTGGTTTCCCATTGCCCAACATTCAAAATTTATAACAAACCAAGCCATTCACAACTCTGGCCTGAGCTACATCACCAATCTTATTTCCAAATATCACCTAAACCTTCCTCTCCGCTCCTCCCAAGACCTCCTGCTTTATAGCTCCCTTGTCTCCTCCTCCTGTGCTAGTCTCCAGGACTTCTCCAGAGCCTCTCCCATCGTCTAGAACTCCTTACCCAATCAGGCTGGCTATCTCCTACTCTTTCCACTTTTAGGCAATCCATGAAAACTCATAGGGAAGCCTATCCTAAGCAAACCTTCTATTTCTTCCATCAGTTCATCCCTAATAGTTATTACCTTTTTGTTCCACCAGCCCCTCTCTGTTAGATTGTAAGTAGGGCCCACCTAACCCTCTTGTATTGAATCGTATTGTCTATCTTTATATTGTAAAGCACTGCGCAAACTATTGTCGCTATATAAATCCTGTATAATAATAATCTGGTAAACATTTTTGTTTTTTTTTTCTCAGAAAGCAAAGAAAAAGAAGATTGAAACTGTGAAGCCGGCAGATCTGGGGGTGGACATGGCAAGCCGAATACAGATTCTGAGCGTGGAGGATCCACCACAGAGACAAGCCGGTGTGAAAGTGGAGACAGTAGAGGACCTTGTCAGCAAACTCAGGGAGAGCGGTCACATCTAGCAGGACCAGGTAAAGGCCTTCGCCCTACTTTTGACTGTTTTTTTGGCTTTTCTATGGACTGACTTCTAGTAAAGCTAATCCTAATTTCTCTTTCGTTAATTGAAGGACACAGCGACATATCTTTATTAGTCGAATGGTTATGCTGCGCTTCCTATGAAGATATGTCGTTGTGTCCGTCAATGAACATCAGAGAAAAGGATTTTACGGTAAGGCCAAAAACCAGTTGTTTGTGTGTGGAGCGATCCTTCCCTTTCCTTCAAAGACAAGGAAGGAAAGTGTGAATTATGCATGTGAGGTGATAGCATTGCTACATACATAGCAGATACATGCATGTTTTCAGAACAGGACTCCAACTGTGGTAAAAATACAAATCCCTTCCGGCCTCCAGAAGTCATGCCAGTGGTTTGCAATCATTGATGTCAGTGGGGGAGGAATAGTGCCCCATCATTAGTGTCAGTGGGGGAGGAATAGTGCCCCATCATTGGTGTCAGTGGAAGGAATTGTGCCCCATCATTGATGTCAGTGGGGGAGGAATTGTGCCCCATCATTGGTGTCAGTGGGAGGAATAGTGCCCCATCATTAGTGTCAGTGGGGGAGGAATAGTGCCCCATCATTGGTGTCAGTGGGAGGAATAGTGCCCCATCATATTGGTACCAGTGGAAGGAATATTGCCCCATCATTGGTGTCAGTGGAAGGAATATTGCCCCATCATTGGTGTCAGTGGGGAGGAATAGTGCCCCATCATTGGTGTCAGTGAGGAGGAATAGTGCCCCATCATTGGTGTCAGTGAGACCAAATAAAGGCAGTTTGGAAACCACTGGCCTAAGGCAAAGAAACCGGTTTATTTAACCATTTTCCTGTAAAAATCTGCATTTTTTTTTTTTTTTTTTTTGCTAGAAAATTACTTAGAACCCCCAAACATTATATAGTGTATATTTTTTTTTTTAAGCAGAGGCCCCTGAAAATAAAATGGTGGGTGTTGCAATTTTTTTTATCTCACGCAGTTTTTCAATTGCAATTTTTTTTTTGGAAAAAAAAAAACACACTTTAATGAATTTTAGAAACTTTTAGAAACACAATATAATGGCCACTTTTTTTGGTAGGATAAAAAAGATGTCATGCTTTAAAATTGCGCGCACACGTGGAACAGCGACAAACTGCAGCACTTTAAATTAACCATAGGCAATGCTTTAAAAGCCTTTACAGGTTACCAGTTTAGAGTTACACGGAGGTCTGGCAGTAGAATTACTGCTCTTGGTCTGACATTCACGGTGATACCTCACATGTGGTATGATCACCGTTTTACATATGCGTGCGAGACCAATGTGTGCATTTAACTTTGTGCATGTGCACAGGGGCGCTTAAAAAATACATTTCTATTTTTTTTTTATTTCATTTTTTTATTTTTAAGCTGTACCTTTTTTTATTTTATCACTTTTTTATTGCTAACGAATAAATCATCATCCTTTGTGATAGCATGGGCCCTGACAGGTCCTCTTTATGGAGAGATCTGGGGTCTGTGAGACTCCAGATCATTCCTCCACCCTCGGAAGCAGCTGATCAAGCTGAGATGGGTTTGATCTTCTTCTTCACAAGCAGGCAAAGGATTGTAAACAAACCGGAACGGACTAACTCCTCGTGGTTTCTGGCATCACAGTGTGGAGGAACCACATTACTTCTCTCACTGTATCCGGGGAGGCCGATGTCGCTAGTCGCATTCTTACTGGGCTCCGTGATGGGGGGGCGCGAAGGTGAGGGGGACCCCCTTCCACCTTCTGGAAAAGTAATCCAGCAGCTATATAGCCACTAGGATTACTTTTACATTAAAGCGAATCACTGGCTTTTAAAAAAAAAAAAAAAAGATACCGTATTAAGACGGTTAAAGGCCAATTGAAGTGATAGACAAAATGTGCAGAAAAAAGGTAAGTGACCATGTTTTACTGTTATTACTTTAATTGCTCTCACTAAAGGAATCGTCTCTTCTGTAGGCTGCAGGGAAGGAGCACCGCTACCTGTGTGTGAGCAGCGGCCTCTCTGCAGCAGTCTGACACTCCTGTTGAATGGAGAGCACTAGCTCCGGCAGGGGGTGACCACTTCTCACACTCAGCAGCAGTTCTTCTCTGCAGTCTTCTGTGGGGGATTAATTAGAGCAAATTGTCATTTGCAGCTTATTAAGAATTCAGCAGACAGTCCCCCCCCCCCTCCCCCCCCCCCCTATACAAGTCATGGGTTTGGATACGTTTAGCCTACATGGCAGTGTACCGCAGTACAGTTGGCTACCTGTATACTGGACCATTAATCACACATAACAAGCAAACACAGATCGGTTGTAAAATGACTCAGCAGGATGCAAACACCATCCACCAGCATGAGAGGTGGGAAAGGAAAACACAATTAAAGCCGCACGGCGGGCAATCAGCCAAATGCACGGCTGAAATTCGTATTTCTGCATTGCTGTATCTGTCAAGGGATTTAAAATTAAAGCGTTCGTTACCATAAAAAAATAAAATAGTTCCCATTTCCTTATACAGCACAGTGCTTTTGCTGTTTAATTTGACCCCTTGTATCACCTGAAATACCTGGCTGGTTCTGCCCACCCCCTGTAAACTGACCACGGTTTATCATGGCTGTTGAGCCCTGACACAGTGGTCAGTTTACATGCCTCCATTATTCGCAGCTCTCCATTCTGCTCCCCCCCCCCCCCCCGCTCTCCTCACTGCTTGTCGGCTCAAGACACTGCCCGCCCCTCCACTCCCGCTGCTATAAAAACTATATTCTATTTTTACCATCCCATCTGTTATAGAACGATGTGTGCCCCAGTGCCTGTGTGCTGTATAAAAAAAAAAAATGCAGATTTCTACTTTCTCTCAGAGCGTCTCCCGGCGCTCATGTAACTCTTTGGCTCTCTGCTCCTCTCCTCCCCTCCTCCCGGCTGACATCAGTGGGAGTTCTCGGCCCCTCCTGCTATAGATATCAGCTGGATAGAGGAGAGAGCTGAGGAGTCACGTGAGCATCAAGAGACACTCTCAGATAAGGTAGAAATCTGCATTAGTTATTTATTTATTTTAAATACAGCACAGGCACTGGGCCACATATAGTTATATAACAGATGGGATGGTATAAATATATTATAGTGGCTTAACAACCACTTTAACCATTTGCCGACCAGCAGCCGTAGTTTTACGGCGGCAGGTCGACTCTATTATGCAAAATGATGTACCTGCATGTCGCTTCGTGTAATAGACAGTAGGGGTACGCGTGCACATGGAGGGGGAGCCAACCAGTGGGTCCGGCGGACACAATGTCCGCCAGCCACCTGCGATCGCTCCCCATGGAGACAGAACGGCAGTCTGCCTATGTAAACAAGGCAGACCGCCGTTCTGTCACAGATGAACACAAGGATCCTATGTTCCTATTATTTAGTCCCCCGCACAGTTAGAAAGCATCCCCTGGGGACACACTTAACCCTTTGATCACCCCTTGTGTTAACCCCTTCCCTGCCAGTGTCATTATTACAGTAACAGTGCATATTTTTAGCACTGATTACTGTAGCAATGTCACTGGTCCCCTGAAAAATGTCAGGTGTCTGATCTGTCCGCCGCAGTCCTGCTAAAAATTGCCAATCGCCGCCATTACTAGTAAAAAATAAATAAAAATGACATAAATCTTTCCCCTAGTTCAGGGGTCTGCAACCTTTAAGACAAAAAGAGCCACTTGGACCAGTTTCCGAAAGGAAAAAAAAAAAAGCTGGGAGCCGCAAAACCATTGCAACATTTAAAACAAATATAACACGGCATATATGCCCCCTTTCAATGGTGGTGACCAGCGTACATGCCCCCTTTCAATGGTGGTGACCAGTGTACATGCCCCCTTTCAAAGCAGTGACCAGCGTACATGCCCCCTTTCAAAGCAGTGACCAGCGTACATGCCCCCTTTCAATGGTGGTGACGAGCGTACATGCCCCTTTCAATGGTGGTGACCAGCGTACATGCCCCTTTCAATGGTGGTGACGAGCGTACATGCCCCTTTCAATGGTGGTGACCAGTTTACATGCCCCCTTTCAAAGCAGTGACCAGCGTACATGCTCCCTTTCAAAGCAGTGACCAGCGTACATGCTCCCTTTCAAAGCAGTGACGAGCGTACATGCCCCTTTCAATGGTGGTGACCAGCGTACATGCCCCTTTCAATGGTGGTGACGAGCGTACATGCCCCTTTCAATGGTGGTGACCAGTGTACATGCCCCCTTTCAAAGCAGTGACCAGCGTACATGCCCCCTTTCAAAGCAGTGACCAGCGTACATGCCCCCTTTCAAAGCGGTGACCAGCGTACATGCCCCCTTTCAAAGCGGTGACCAGCGTACATGCCCCCTTTCAATGGTGGTGACCAGCGTACATGCCCCCTTTCAATGGTGGTGACCAGCGTACATGCCCCTTTCAATGGTGGTGACCAGCGTACATGCCCCTTTCAATGGTGGTGACCAGCGTACATGCCCACTTTCAATGCAGAGACCAGCGAGCGTGCGTGCCCTCTTCAAAGCATCACTTCACTTACCTGCCGTCACTGTGCCTGGCGTGCTGTTGACGGGAGTCGGGTCTCGGTCGGACGTCTTCCTCGACCTGCATTCGCGCCGCTGCCCTCCTCTCTGGCGGCGGGCGGGAAGGTGACGTCGGGACGGTGCGTGACTAATGCACGGACCGCCCCCCCCCCACGCGACGTCACCCGGGATGTCCTCTATGATTGGCCCAGCCTGGACCAATCACAGCCAGGACAGCGCCACAGTGGGGGAGTGTCGGGGGCGCATTGCTATGCGCACCGATGACACCAAGAAGGCCGCCAATCGGCGGCTCTGTGTGACGCACAATGCGCCGCCTCCCCTCATCCTCCCCGGAGCCGCGGCAAAGGTTTAAAGGAGCCGCGGGTTGCCGACCTATGCCCTAGTTTGTAGACACGATAACTTTTGCGCAAACCAATCAATATACACTTGTTGGGATTTTTTTTTACCAAAAGTATGTGGCAGAATACATATTGGCCTAAATTGATGAAAAAATTAGATTTTTTTTTTTTTTTATTATTATTGGATAGGTTTTATAGCAGAAAGTTAAAAAAAAACATTTTTTTTTTTCCCTTTTTTTGGTTTATAGTGCAAAAAATAAAAACCGCAGAGGTGATCAAATACCACCAAAATAAAACTCTATTTGTGGGGAAAAAAAATTACATAAATTTTGTGTACAGCGTCACACGACCGCGCAATTGTCAGTTAAAGGAACGCAGTGCCGTATCGCAAAAAATGGCCTGGTCAAGGGGGTAAAACCTTCCGGTCCTTAAGTGGTTAAGTCAGTCTTGTGCAGATACAATGCTAGCACTTCACCCGCCTCTGCAGCAGCTGCACTGCTTGCTCAAAAACACACCCTGCCCATGCCCCCCCCCCCCCTGGCTGCTGATTGGACAATGAAGGAGCAGCAGCATGTTGACTGACTATACATCTCTCCTCTCCATGTCTGCACATGTGCAATGCGTCAGAGCCTGATTGGCCGTGAGCACTGCTGTACAGATGAGACGGTAGAGAGGCCGATGGAGACAAATCTTATTTATTGGACTTCAAATATAATTATATTCTAATGAATACTAAACTGCATTAACTGCTGTGCTTTTTGATTACCTGTCTGTAATTCAGGTTTAATTATTCACTACATGTATTGAACATTTCACTGATGAATTGAGGACTTTAAGGTCAGATCAATAGGCTGCATATTTTCAAGACGTTTATTTTACTTACTGATAGTTTTCTCATCAAAATGCTCAGGTCACATATAGGAATACTGCCTGGGTGTGCAATATGTTTGTTTTTCCCACATGAAATACTTTAAAGCTGAATTCCAGCCCAATGGCTGAACAAACAGATTAAATATATACAAGGTTTGTATTCCTGCCCATCCAGTGCTGAGGCTCACACAGCTCTGCCTCACAGCACAGGTCCATCTAGCAAGGGAGGGTGATCTTTTTCTCCTTATAGTTTCCATTATAGTGAATGCAGGGTCCTGGGTTTAGTTATTATATTACTTTATCTGGTCCCCCACAGTACATAGAAATTAGTGATCGGCCAATATCGTTTTTTTTTTTAGTGCCGATACCGATATTTTGGTCATCGGATATCGGTATTGGCCGATATTTTTGGACATAAAAAAAAATTAGATTATATATATATATATATATATTTTTTTTTTTTCACAGGTACAGTTGTGGAGGGATCCCAAACCCCTCCTCTGCACTTAAAAGCATTCAAAACAGCCAAGTTTGGCTGTTTTGAATGCTGTAATTTTTTTGAACCTGGCGCCGAGTACCCGGAAGTGATGTCATGACATCACTTCCGGGTTTTTACATGGAGATCCGATCAGAGCTGAATGCGGCTTTGATCGGGTCTTCTCTTTGGCGGCCGTGGAGGTAGGTGGGACGGGAGACCCAGGGGAGCTGCTTGGGACTTCTCAGCCGCATCGGTTGTCATTACAAGACAGCCGACCGTCGGCTATGGGCGCCGGTACCGGGGTGATGCCTCTAGCTGCAGGCATCATTCCGATACAACACTTTCCGCAATATCGGTAACCTCAGGGGCCGATTCGGATATATCAGGGAAAGTGCATATCGGTCCCCGATATATCGCCTTTGCCGATAATCGGTCAATGCCCAATAGAAACGCAATTATTTTAGTAAATATAAACTGCTAAATACCTTTTCTTGTCAGCAGTATATAGCAGTCTTGTGACTTCTATCAGTGTCTGGTTAAAGCTTGTAGGAGGAGTTTTCATTCTCCTCTGACTGTCCTATGAGGCTGCAGGACTCCTGACCCTCTGTATGGACAGGGCTGATTGCAGCTAGAGGCATCACCCCGGTACCGGCGTCCATAGCCAACGGTTGGCTGTCTTGTAATGACAACCGATGCGGCTGAGAAGCCGCTCGGCTGTTATGACAAGGAGCGGGAGGGGATGCCCGCCATCTTCCACGGCTCGCCCGTCCCATTGGGAGACAGAGGCAACCAGCCTGCACGGCCTCCCAAGACCCGATCAAAGCCGCATTCGGCTCTGATCGGGTCTCCATGTATGGTCTCCATCTGTCATGACATCACTTCCGGGTACTCGGCCCCAGATTTAAAAGAATGACCACATTCAAAACAGCGAAACTTGGCGTTATGAATGCAGAGGAGGGGTTTGGGGTCTTTTGGACCCCCAGATCCCTCCACCAGAGTACCTGTCAAAGGAAAAAAAGATATTTGCTGATACCGATATGCAATACCAAAATATCTGTATCTGCAACGAAAAACTGATATCGGTCGATCACTATCCTCTACCGCTCCATGCTTGCATACCTAAGTCGCACCCCCATCCCTCAGGTATGCGTTCACTTCTGCACGCGAGCACAAAGTCGCGCCCCCATCCCTCCATGCTCGCGTGCAGAAGTGAACGCATACTTAAGTCGCACAGGGATATGTAAACTGCACCACACATGTGAGGTATCGCTGTGAACGTTAGAGCGAGGGCAAAAATTCTAGGACTAGACCTCCTCTGTAACTCTAAAGTGGTAACCTGTAAAAAAAATAAATGCATTTAAAGCGTCACCTATGGAGATTTTTTAAGTACTAAAAAATTGCGTTTGAAAAACCGCTGTGCAAATACCGCGTGACATAGAAAATTGCAAGGATTGCAATTTTATTCCCTAGGGTCTCTGCTAAGAAAAGAAAAAAATAAAATAAATGATTATATATTATAATGTTTGGGGGTTTCTACGTTATCTGAAAAAAAAGCCTAGTCTTCAAGTGATTAAAAAGAACACCCAAAAAAAAGTTTTCAGGAATGGGTGGAGCTTACAGACAATAACACAGATAATGTATAAAGTGCAAAGAAGGTTGGTAATGGCGCTAACCTGATTTTTGTGTGTATTGCACAAGATCCCGTGTATAAAAATAAATAGTGATTGTCTCAACCAATAAATAAACCGACTTATAATAGAGTCATAAAGTGCAAGTGCCAACAGTCAGGATCTGTACGTGCCCCAGAAAGTGCTCAAAAGCTAAATGTGCAAAACATCCAATATAGGTGCGTTAAATTTCTTAAATGGTGCATAAATAAATTAATAAATAGAAAGTGTGGGTATTTTAATGAATAAATAAATAGAAAGTGCGGGTATTTATTAAAATAATAATAATATAAACAGGTAATAATAATTATTGTCCATAAAACTTCCAAACACTGTAGTGCCCAAAAAGGTAGTGCTGGTGCGAGAGTAAATGGTGAAAGGCTGAAGCCGTGAGAAAAAGGTTGTGCCTATAAAAGGACACTAGGTGTCGCACTCACCCCTTTAGATAGCACACTGTAAGGCAAGCTGTATGTTCGGATATACCAGAATGGGGACGAGCATGTAGTCTTAGGCTGGGCAAGCCTCAGAGGATCCTCCCAACGTGGGTCCGATCTAGGTGCTCAAAGACAGAGAAATCCCCATGGTGTAGTATATTTCAATAGAGTACAAGCAAGGGTAGGTAGACTCACGCTTTCGGTTGATCGAGTTCAGTTTCGGGTGCAGACGCCGGACGCTAAAATTTCTTCCGCGTTCCACGGCTCCCCACTGTAAAAACCGGAAGTGACGTTGACGTACAAACTCCGCCCTACACGTTTCATCATCTGACGTCTACTGGTGCGGCGTCAACACACCATCCTCCCGGTCCTTAAATGTTCATTTGTATCCTAGCAACCAAGGACGCCACAGCGCCATGTTGGAGCTCTCATGAACCCGGACGGCAGCCATATTGCTACCTCCTGAAGATTTCCGTTCATGAAAAAAGATACATCTCAGTGAGTGTTCATCATGTTTGATCAACCGAAAACGGAGCAGCTTAAAAACAAAATTCTAAGGCTTTTAATAATAAACAAGTTAAAAATAATATATAAAAAACATTATTAAGCATATTTATTAAAAATGAGTTTCGAAGTGAACAATAATAAAGAATGGATGAAAAGAGACCATATTGCAATTTGTCTAGGGGAGGAGACCCAGTGCCATTGTTGCAAGCAGTGCTCGGTGCAATTAGTGCAATGAGAGTTTATAGGTGAATAATGAGAAGAGAGGAATAGTGGTATTTCCCCAATTATATAAGTGATGTTGGATGGGAAGGCTGAGGAAAAATCTTTCCAAAAAATATACACTCCATAGCGCTGGTCACCCCCACTTTTTATAAAGAACACAGATAAAGATGCAATTGTAGGGGGAATCATTCAGAGTTTTTTTTACTCCGGAGACCAGCAGGTAACCTTTGCTATCTCATGAGATTACTTTAAAACATATTCAACACCATGATTGCTTCTTTTTATTTTTTGACAGCTGTAGAAAGTGGTAGTTGGCAGCTTATTGAGATGGAAAGGTCACTTTTAATGGCATTAAATTACAAAATGGTTCTAGTGCCAATTATCTGTTACATCAATTTTTTTTTAACAAAGTGGAGTTTTCCTTTAAATCCTTTGCAGCTGTAACTCGCCTCACCAATTAGACAATTAATTAATCTAGCCGGATAATTGAAGTTGTCATCTTGTGACATGAAGTGGCTCCTACCAGGGCCGGGTGACTGGAAAATGCCATCAATATTTTGGTTGCCTAATTTCATAAATGCTAATTTGATAAATACGTTTTTAATGATGTTTTGTTTACGGTCGGCTTTGGCGCATCAGGCGTACATAAAACCAGCGGCTGGAGTGATGAGCAGAGCCTAGCGTCATCTTGATTGCTCCTGCTTGATGTAGAACTTGTCAGGTCTAAAAACACTTTTGTAGTGGAAACCATTTTAATTAGGTTTTTTTTTTCTGATTTGGACAGAGCGGGGAAAGGGGGTGTGTGTCGTGTTTTTTATTGTTCTGTGCACTTAATAGGGATATTTTCTTTCACTTCCTGTTCCAGGAATAGGACAAGAAGTGAAAATTGTTGCCAAGTAGAGAGGCGTGATACCATTTTTTTAAACACCAAGTTTACGAGTGCCATAACTTTTTTCTAAGTACACGCCGATACCAATTACCGATACCTATCACCTAGAAAGAGTAGGTAGAGGGGTGCCTCTGGGTGTGGGATGAGGGCAGGGTGTAGGGGGGGGTGAGGACAGGGTGTGGGGGTGGGGGGGTAAGGCAGTGAAGGCAGGGTGGTGGTGGTGGTGGTGCTGGGGGGGGGGGGGGGAGAGAGTAGGGACTAGATTAGAGGGGTGAGAGTGGGGGGGGAATTAGTTGCCGACCGGACCAGCGGAGGGATAGCAGTCCGTAAACCACTGGGGAGGCTTGGAGGACTTTCGGACATGTCACCCAGGTGAAAGAGAATTCTGGGAGGCAGCTTAGATGCCAGAATCGGCTCCTCTAAAGTTATGGTGTTCATCGCTGAACACCTCAGGAAAGTAGGAGCGCTGAGCTAAGCGGCCTCTTCCTCGCTGACCAGACATGCCCCCCATTGACAACTGAAATATCATTGGTTGGTAAGGACTCAGTGGCTCCTCTCTTTAACAACCAATAATTGCTGCAATTTTTTTTCTTTACATTTCAGCTGTTAGTGGGGAAATCCCGCTGACAGCTGAAAGAACCAAGCCAGAAGGTACTGGTTTCAGGTATCTGTATATTTTCACAAGAACCATTAACCCTGCAAATGCCTAGTATCTGTAAAACCCTACTAGTAAGACCCTGTTCACATCCCTGCAAAGGGCTGTTTGCCTGCATGAGAAGCACAGCTATTCTGTGAATCTGCATGCAGGTAGTCTAATTCATTTCAGTTGACAAAACAAGAGGGAACCCACTATTTTGGGACTATACCAACTCATATTTAAAATTTTCAAAATTTTATTGAACACATATTACAAAAAAATATATAGAACAATATTGAATGATATACAACAATATTACAATTATAAAAAAAGGTTTAAAAATCGGCGACTGAGTATGATTCTAATGATTTTGTGACAACAACATGGAGGAACCTGGAAGTCTGGTTCTGGAGACCCTACGCGTTTCAATTAAGTCTTCCTCAGGGGTCCTTAGACCAAAAGTTCCAATTTTACAATATTCTATAATAGAGAAACATATTCGTGGCATTTCAGGGGGTCAGATGTATTACATTTTATCGTTAAGTTTACAAACACTTTAAAGGATAAACTCACTGTTTAAAGAAAAGAGTGCATTTATTTTCTAACTGCATTTATTTTTCCCCAAAAAGGCCTGCAGAGCAAATTGCTGGTGCAATCTCAGGCTTCTGCAGACTCTTAGGGTAGGTTTTGCCCATACATCTTAGGTAGGTAGTTACTTGAGAGCAGGAAGATCAATGAACTACGAGAGAGCTTACTAGCGCCCTCGTAGTTTATTGAGAACTACAAGCCATCAGCTGCAATACCTGACGGTACATGTAGTCTGTTTATTCCCAGAAACTGTGATCGGGAATCAGGGGGGAGAGGGGGTGCATGCTGAACATGTGCCACCCTAAATATGCGTGTAACCTGTTCAGAACTGTGAACTTCGTCTTTAAAATTTCACTTCTGGGTGGACCAAGCTTATAATCAATTACCAGATGTCTTGCAGTAAGTGAATCACAGACGTCTCCCACCACTGAGATGTAAAGCACCCCCCTCAATCTACACTTTTTACGGAGCGCAGACTGAAGGGATACATGGCACCTTTGTTTGTCACCTGTCAGGCAGTGACAGAGATAGGAGATTTCACTGGCGGTTGACGCCATGTGATAACATCCACAGGAGGGCTGTCACAGCTGTTTCCCCACCGCATAGCGTGACCCGGGCTGACTGCTCCTCCAGGCGCTGAGAAGGAATCACACAAAGAACAGACAGGATAAAGATACAGGAGCTGACAGATGGTTAACCCCCTCTGCTCCACAAAGACCGGCGCGCACAGATATTCAAAAAAAAAAAAAAAAAAAAAGAAGCTCTCTCTAGAGCGCCGTCTCCCAAACTGATCCTCCGAGTTCAGCAACAGGTTTAGTTTTCCAGCTCTAGGTGAAATCATTGGCATGATTGTTTCATGATGGGTGTGCAGGGCCCCTGGATTGTGGTGAGCATCCATGGCCCCCCGTATGGCGAGCCCTGTGTTCTGGTGGTTGTACACCACCCCTGTATTATAGTGGGTGTACATGTACCTGTAATAAGACACTTGGATCCTGCATTATGTAGTTTGCTGTAATTTGGCCAGAAAGGTTTTTTAGGGCTCCTTCACACTGCCAGCACACTGAAAAGCTCTGTTTTAGCAGGAAGGCAGCTGTCAGTTTTGCCCTGTAGGGTGCAATGTGATGTTCAGTACACCCCCCCCCCCCCCCCTCCATTTACTTTTTTTTTTTTTTTTTATTTGTTTGAAGTTTTACAAGAGGATATTTCATTCATGTCATTCACAGCAGGTGGGTGCAGTGACAGGAGGTGCCTTTCTGTGCTCGTTACTAATAGTCACCACACCCCCAAGCTGTGTTGCAGAGTGAACGGGACACATAGAAAGCAATTGTTTTTTATGCGCCCCTAGTGGTGACTGGTGTTTATCCAGAGTTGAAAAACAAAGGTCACCACAATGTGTGTGAGCCCTTCAAGCCATGCTAAACCTAATCTGCAATCTTTCCTTTAAAGTGGAACTTCACCAGGGGAAGTTCTGCTTTTCAGCCTCTTCCTCCTCCTTCCAACACCTTTTGGGAAGCAGCAGGAATCTAGTTTTGACAGGTACCCGCTCCAAGTTCAAATCGGATCACCTATTCAATCCAAGTGGAAGTTCAACCCACCCCCCTCTTTCCCCGAAGCTTTTTGGGACACGTCACAGGTCCCAGAAAGCTGTGGGACCATTTACAAGGCTCATTGTGGCTCACACTTCTGCAGTGTGAAGCCGCTAAGATTCACAGGCAATTCCCCATAATAAAGATGCCGGTGCCGGGGGCCTGAAGACCGGCAAATAACCGGTTCTGGTGAGGACAGCACTTAATCCCTAGACAGGTAAGTATCCTTATGTTAAAATTTAGCAGCTACAGTATTTGTATATCCCAGATGACGCCTTGTATTGGTAAACGCGTCGGGCGGAGCTAGTTGTGTGACGTCAGTGCGCACGGCCTGGGTAAGAGCCATCGCGGCCGTACATAGTGGAGTTCTTTCCTCAAAATACTCCCATATTTTGTAAAGGCTTGTACACACTAAGAAAAATCGGGCAAACCTTTTCGTCTGTAGAAAAGTTGTGTACACACTATACGAAAATCATACGAAAGTAAAACGATTTACGTACAAGAAAAATCAGAAATGAAAAACTGCGCATGATCAGAAACCACAAAAAAAAAAAAAACTTTTGTCACATGAGAATTTCCATACATCCTTCATTGGTTCCAATTTGCTGTGAAACGATGAGGAAAATTGGATGATCGCTCGCCTGATTTTCTTAGTGTGATGCTTTTATCTACTAAACCTTTTAGCTACAGTGCTGCACTAGGAGTTACTTTCCTTGCTTCTAATGTATGTACCTGCTACGTGTTGGCAGAATCTAGACTGCCCAAACCTACGTCTATTTCCCAAAGACAACCTCTGGATATGACGCTGAGCACGTACACTCAACTTCTTTGGTCGACCATGGAGAGGCCTGTTCTGAGTGGAACCTGTCCTGTTAAACTGCTGTATGGTCTTGGCCACCGTGCTGCAGCTCAGTTTCAGGGTCCTGGCAGTCTTCTTATAGCCTAGGCCAGGGATTCCCAAACTACGGCCCTGCAGCTGTTGCAGAACTACAAGTCCCATGAGGCATTGTAAAACTCTGACATTCACATACATGACTAGGCATGATGGGAATTATAGTTCCTGAACAACTGGAGGGCCGTAGTTTGGGAATCCCTGGCCTAGGCCATCTTTATGTAGAGCAACAATTCTTTTTTCCAGATCCTCAGAGTTCTTTGCCATGAGGTGCCATGTTGAACTTCCAGTGACCAGAATGAGAGAGTGAGAGTGATAACACCAAATTTTAACACACCTGCTCCCCAATTCACACTTGAGACCTTGTAACCGTAATAAATCACATGACACCGGGGAGGGAAAATGGCTAATTAGGCCCAATTTGGACATTTTCACTTAGGGGTGTACTCACTTTTCTTGCCAGTGGTTTAGACATTAATGGCTGGGTGTTGAGTTATTTTGATGGGACAGCAAAGTGTCATTTCTTCAGTGTTGTCACATGAAAAGATAGAATAAAATATTTACAACCATGTGAGATACTGTATGTATATGTGTGTATATATATATATATGTGTGTGTGTGTGTGTGTGTGTGTGTGTGTGTGTGTGTATATATATATATATATATATATATATATATATATATATATATATATAGTGCAGCGCTATAGCGACTCATAAGAAGGTGTGCACATCCACCACCACTGTGCTCATTCAGGTATGTTGTCATCTTTGTTGATGGGCTGATGGGCCTTAGTAAATACAAAGAGGTCCAAAACAGCTTTGGAACACTAAAGCAGCTCTCTCTCTCTCTCTCCTGGACTCCTGCTTGCATCCAGGGATACGCTCACAAATAACATCAACCCCTCGGTTCTCCCAGGACACTTGTTAATTCAGCTCATAAAAAATGAGAACAGCCCATACATAGTGCTCCCTGGAGGATTTTATTAAAGCATAAAGAATTGCACTTCTTAGCTTGTGTAAGTGTGTGAACTTTCTCTCAGCAGATCCAGTACAGAAAGTACTTTGTTCTGCACATGGGCACAGCATGCTGGTGTCTGCGAACCCGGAAGTTCTCAAAGCAGAGCACCACCGGGTTCATTGCATGGAGGAGAGATCCCCTCCATGCACCCTGGCAGCCATTCTGATACTTTTTTTTAGTGGTCTCAGGGAGGTGGGGGGGGGGGGAATGTAGGGCCTTAACTTCCGCCACCGGTAGAAGCGATTAGACTGCTTTATAGCCTCCCTGATCACTTCTCCGTGTAAGGTCTAAAGCTGCTTATGAATTCTAAAAGCAAGTTCACACATTACACTCCATTGGCAGCAAAGGGGTTCATGAAAGCTTTACAAGCAGTCCCCAGGTTACAAACATCTGACTTACAAAATGATGCCTACTTACAAACAGAGAGAGACAACAGGAAGTGAGGAGAAATCTACCCCTAGGAGGGCAAATTCACTCCCTTCTCATGGGAAAAAGATGTCTCCACTGAAGCTTTATCACCAAAATCCAATTGTCATAGGGACAGAAAGTGAGGTGAAGTCTTCTGAACAGGGGTACAGACCAGTGGTGTATTTTGGTTTTGTGCTGCCCTAGGCAAGACTAAAATTGGGCGACCCCCCCCCCCCCCTCCTGTGTAAATTTGCCCCACTCCTTTTTTAACGGATGTGACTCCCTCCAAAATTGAAGGACTACAAGTCCCAGCACGAACCCTTGAGATCTCATGAGAGGGGTGGTAGGAGAGAGGGGGGGGTGGGAGAGAGAGGGAGAGAGGGAGGGGTGGGTGAGGGAGGGAGAGAGAGGGGGGGATGAGAGAGAGAGGGGGAGAGAGAGGGGGGATGAAAGAGAGGGAGGTGATAGAGAGAGAGGGGGGATGAGAGAGAGTGGGTTGAGAGAGGGGGGTGATAGAGGCGGCTCTAGCAACCAGTGGCCAATAGAGTCTCAGGTGGAGGGGGGGCACCTTTTTTTTTGTGCCGCCCAAGGCCTGGGCCTTGTTGGCCTAGGCCAAAATACAGCACTGGTACAGACAGTAAAACAAATGGTACAGGGGTGTTAACCCTTCCCTATGTTATCCAGAAAAGTATAAAAATGATTCTTTTGGCTGGAGCTAAACTCAAAAATGTACCTGGTCCGACTTACAAACAAATTCGACCTAAAAACAAACCTACACTCCCTATCTTGTTTGTAACCCGGGGACCGCCTGTATATGTAAAATGACATTGACATTCCACAAGAGATTGTGGCGATTGGGTTTATAATATACTTTAGCTTTTAACCTCATTTTATGACGGCTTACGTCAATGTGATTCTTCTGCGTTTAGCACTGTTTTTATAGTTTACTATTTTTGGCTCTAAAATTAAAAATTGTTTTCCTTTTTTTGCAAGGTTTTTTTTTTTTTTTATGGGCTGATTTTATTTTTTTTTCCCACTGAGGTCAAAAAGTTGTTCTACTTATTTGTGCAGAGTGATGTTATATGACAAACATACATACGTCTGTCTATACATAACGATCTATAAAAGTTATATTGTGCAACCTAAATAAACCAATTTAAAATATGCGGTGAACTCAATCACCTGATCAGGAATAGAAGTTGTGAATACCAGAGTAGCGGGCACAGAGTAAGGCAGCCTATTGGGAATAATGCTGTAGGGAGGGGGACACAATGGTTGCATTTGTGGAAGAAGTTGCAGGTGGGGGGGGGGGGTAGGGATAAGGACACCATTGATTTTAAAAGTAAAGAAAAACCGGGTGGGTAGAAGATTTTCTAAGATGAAAGAAACTACTTTGACCCTGGAGTAGTTTATGTCTGCGATTATCTTTTTCACAGACTCTTTCCCCCCCCCCCCCCCCCCCATTATCAATTCAGACAGTCCCTGGGTTACGAACACTATAGGGACTGTAGGTTTGTTCTTAGGTCAAATTTGTTTGTAACTCGAAACAGTGCATTTTTTAAGTGCCAGTTCACACATACAGATTGTATGGTTGAATTTGCACCGCAATTGGACCAAAGTCGCATAGGACCCTTTTTTTTGGTCCGCACTAGAATTGGTTGTTGTCACCTATGCGATCAGATTCATGTCCGAATTGACAATTTCCATTGCGATATGATCTGGGGGGTGTCGTTATCGTTTTATTGACACCCCCAGCGATTCATATATGGCAGTGTGTGTGCACTGCCAGCGAGTTGAGTTCGATGCCGAAACCCGCAGTGGATTCACAGGGTTCCCGCATTGCGAATGTGTGAACCGGCACACATTTACTGTGTAACTCCAGCCTGTGCGGTGATGTGGGATGTTCTAGGCGTTTCTGGGCGTGCAGTCATTTTATCTGGGGCTCTTGTGGCCATGCAGTACTGCAGTGTGGGATGTGTCCAGGGCAGCAAGATGGCTGCTCAGCAGAATCCGGGACCAGGGTACAGCACAAGCGGCCGGCACTGATGTCCGTTCGCAAATTGGGGCCTGCCAGTAATAGTTTAAAGTGGTTGTAAAGGCTGAAAGTTTTTTTTACATTGCAGGAGACACAGCGCGTTCCACCCCCCCCCCCCCACAAATCCTTACTCAAGCCCCCTCCAATCCAGCAATGTTCACCACAGCCTCAGCTGCATGGGGACTCTCCCTTCTCATTGGCTGAGACAGCAGCGGGAGCTCATTGGCTCCCACTGCTCTCAATCCCAGCCAATGAGGAGAGAACATGGGGGCGCTGCTGTGTGTATGTGTCTTATGGATGCGTAGAGCAGTGGATCAGAGGGGAGCACGTAGGAGTGCCCCCAGGGCAAGCCTTTTTCTCTGGGGGCACTGCTAGATGGGGAGGAGCCAGGAGTGCAGGCGGGGGACCTGAAAAGTAGAGGAGGAGGAGGATCCAGGCTGATCTGGGCAAAACCATTTCACAGAGCAGGTAAGTATAACATGTTTTTAATTTAACCACTTGGCACCCCCGCTATAGCATGCCATGGACGTCCTTCCATACTCACGCTGCCCGCCTGCCCCAGGGGGTGCATGGGCAGCATGCTCTGTGATCACAGAGTAGGCAGAGTAGGGTAAAGGGCCATTCACAGTGGGCCCCCATCCGCTGTCAGTGTGAAGAATGGAAGAAAGCCGTTAACCTGCTTCTGTTAGAGGGACATCGGTCCCGTTAGGGTCCTCCAGTACTGCTAATCGTGCCCATCAATCCCACCTTATCAGTGCCCATCAATGCCACCTTATCAGTGCCCATCAATGCCACCTTATCAGTGCCCATCAGTGAAGGAGATTTACCCGTTTGCTAAATTTTATAACTAAAAAAAAAAAAAGCATGTTTTTCATATTTTATGGGCCAGAGAGTTATTTGTGCAGAATGCTGTTATATGAAAAACATACATATATGTCTATGCATAACGATCTATAAAAAATGATATTGTGCAATCTACATAAACCTATTTCAAATATGTAGTGAACTCAATCACCTGATCAAGAATAGAAGCCGTGAATACCAGAGTAGCGGGCACAGAGTAAGGCAGCCTATTGAGAATAATGCTGTAGGGAAAGGGACACAATGGTTCCATTTGTGGAAGAAGTTGCAGGTGGGGGTGGGGGGTTTAGGGATAAGGACTTAACCACTTAACCCCCAGGCCTATTTCTGACACTTTTTGTTTACAAGTTAAAATCAGTATTTTTTCCTAGAAAACTACTTAGAACCTCCAAACATTATATATATTTTTAGCAAAGACTCTGGAGAATAAAATGGCGGTCATTGCAATATTTTTTGTCACGCGGTATTTGCACAGCGTTCTTTAAAACGCAGTTTTCTTTTAGAAAAATCACATTTCACTGCATTTTAAAAAAAACTAAACAGTAAAGTTAGCCCATTTTTTTTTTTTTTTGTATATTGTGAAAGTAAATGGATACCCAACATGTTACGATTTAAAATTGCGCACACCTGTGGAATGGCAACAAACTATGGTCAAGAGAAATCTCAATAGGCGACATTTTAAAAAAATTTAACGGTTACCAGTTTAGAGTGTAGCTCTTTTTTTTTTTTAAACTATTGCTCACGTTCTGGCGATCGCGGCGATACTTCACATGTGTGGTTTGAACAGTGATTTCATTCGCGGCTCGACTTCCATATACGTTTTCTTTCGGACGCGAGCTAACGGCTAAATTTTTTTTTTTTTTTTTTTCCTGTTTATTTTATTTGTTTTTTTAACGAAAAAAAAAAAAATCTGATCACTTTTATTGCTGTCACAAGCAATGTAAACATCCCTTGTGACACCAATATTCAGTGACAGGTACTCTTTATGGGCGGATCGAGGGTCTAAATCAGTGGTCCTCAACCCTGGTCCTCAGGGCCCACTAACAGGCCAGATTTGCAAGATAACTGAAATACATCCCAGGTGATATCATTTGCTGCTCAGTAGTACTGTACTCTAGTCTGCATCTCCCCAAGGTAATACCTAAAATCTGGCCTGTTAGTGGGCCCGGGTTGAGGACCACTGGTCTAAAAGACCCCAACCCCCCCTACACTACACCATGTATTCAAAATGCCGAAAACTGCATTTTTGAATACAGTCGTTTTTTGAATCTGCTGCCTTTTGCAGCAGAGTAACCCGGACGTGACGTCATGGACGCCGCCTCCGGGTTACGTCAGCAGAGACGTAACCGGCTGGTTTCTCGGATCTCCCGGCAGAGAGGCGGGAGGGGGGGCGACGTCCCCTCCCGCTCGCCCAGGTAACGATCGAGCGGCTCCCGAGCCGCATCGGTCATTACTAACGGAAAGCCGACTGCCGGCTCTAAACAATGGTACCGGGATGATGCCTCTAGCTAGAGGCATCATACCGGTATAACACCGCAAAGTCAGCCGACGTAAATATACGTTACTTTGCGGTAAGTGGTTAAAATGCCGGGGGGGCGTACATGGACGTCCTCCCGTTCTCACATTGCCTGCATGCCCCAGGGGGGCGCTGATTTTAAAAAGAGACAGCTAGTACGGGAAACTTCTTCCTGTACTGCTGCCACTGCGAGAAAGGGCAATGGCTGCAGTATTGGGAACATTGGTTACGTGTTCCACCCTAAAGCTGGATACACACTATACAATTGGATTTTTTTCCTTTAGATTTACCAAAACCGTATTGTGAGGTCAAATCTAGGCACTTTCAATTTGTATGGAATCAGGTAGGCCCTTGCACTATATACATAGTTGAAGATAAATCTAAAGGAAATCGAACAACAAAAGTTGTATAGTGTGTACCCAGCTTAAGAATGGGTGGAACATGTAACATGTTCCCAAAGGTGAACTTATCCTTTATTTGCTGGTTGGGTTTTAACCACTTGCCGACCAGCCGCCGTACATATGCTGTGGCAGGTCGGATCGTGCCCGTACGCCGCTTTGCAGGAGCGCTAGTGGGGTCATGCGCCTACCCATTCGCCGCCTCAGGGGAAGCTGAACTGGGGGTCCGGTAGCCTTGATTGTCACTGGGCACCCACGACCGCTCCCCGTGGAGACAGAAGAAAATCCCCCCCCCCCCCCCCCCCCAAAAAAAGACGATTAGATAAAAAAAAAAAACAGACGATTAGATAAAAAAAAAAAAACATACAAGGCCAAGGCAGCCTAGGGCCAACATGTCTCCACCTGGTAATTCTGCCGATTTTAGTACTAGATCCCGATACACACGCGGTCGTGCAATTAATTTTTCTGGCGATGGAATCCTCTCTTGCTATGCAGGCGTAGTATTGGCTCAGAAAGATTACACAGGATCAGAATGTTTTTTTGAATCCCCGGTGAATGGTGGAAACAGAGCGCCGAACATCACCCGTCAATCACACGGGTTCCTCTAATGGTGTTTAATATTTATATTGCCATACAAACACGGGTAAGAAAATGATGTGAATTAATGTAATTACACATGAGATGACGGATGCCCCGCGGAGCCCCAGACAAGTGACAGACGCCATCAGCAGCTTGTTTTATCTTCTACCTACAGAAGGGAGATGTGATTTTATGTAACACAGGAGTATCCGCTCCGGCGATGACAGCTTGACGGGCTTAGTATTAGCACAGTATTAACATGGCCCATGTTTTATTTTTAAATGGGGGGTGGGGGGGGGGGGAATCTGACAAAGAAAATCTTCAGTTTGACAAATGCTCCATGTTCAGAGCAGAGCTGAAAAGTGTACCTGTCTGAGACGCGGGTGATGAGTTTGCTGTTTGACCATTTGGTTTGTATCCATCAATATTCTGTCAGTCTGCTCTGTGCTATGGACAGGCCTGGGAGGGATTCACAATAATAAAAAAAACTTTTAGGATTATTTAACCACTTCAGCCCCGAAAGGTTTTATCCCCTTAATGACCAGGCCATTTTTTGCAATTCTGCACTGCTTTAACAATGGCGCGGTCCTGCGACGCTGTACCCAAATACAATTGATGTCCTTTTTTGTCCCCCCACAAACAGAGCTTTCTTTTAGTGGCATTTGATCACCTCTGCGGTTCTTAGATTTTGCGCTATAAACAAAAAAAAAAAAGCAACAATTTTGAAAGAAAAAAAACAATGTTTTTTACTTTCGGCTATAAAATGTTTCCAAAAAAAAAAAAAACATTTTAAAAATCTAATTTTTTTTTATCAGTTTAGGCCAATTTGTATTCCGCTACGTAATTTTTTGTAAAAAAAAAAGCGTATATGATTTGGTTTGCGTAAAAGTTATCGCGTTTGCAAACTATGGGATAGATTTTCGGACCTTTTTTTTTTTTTTGTTTTTTTAATAGTAATGACGGCGATCAGCAATTTTTAGCGGGATTGCGACATTGCGGAGGACAAATCTGACACTAAGCGACACTTTTTGGGGACCAGTGACACCAATACAATGATTAGTGCTAAATAATATGCACTGTTACTGTATAAATGACACGGGGGGGGGGGTTAACACTGGGGGTGATCAATGGGGTTAAGCGTGCTCCTAAATTGGGCTTTCTAACTGTGTGGGGGGGGGGGGGGTGAGATCGGTAATTTGGCACACAGAGATCGGTGATTCAGATTAGCGGAGACACACAATCCCATTGTGAATGTCTGACAGGAGAGCCGCCTGCTTTGTTTACATAGGCAGGCGGCTCTTTCAGTTTCCCTGAAGATCGCACCTGCTCTTTCCCGGGGTCTGCCTCCCGCTGTGTCTAATGACACTGACTGGGAAAGGGGTTAACATCAGGGGCGATTAAAGGGTTAAAGATGTTGTAAACCCCCGGGCGAAAAAAAATATACAACCTGCAAGTCAAAAGGCATGTTGAGCTAGTAATAGTATGCATCGCTGTGATTTTACACAGCGGGAGCTGAGGCACACAATAAAAGTGGTTGTAAACTTTGTTACACCACTTGTACCTACAGGTAAGCTCTATAACAAGGTTTACCTGTAGGTACTGTGAATGTCTCCTAAACTTCCTCACTTTATTTATTTATTTCAGGTACTTTATACATTTTTGTATCGGCTCTCGGGTGCTGCTGCCGCCGCCATTCAGGGTAAGGGAACCCGGCAGTGAAGCCTTTCAAAGTGAATGCGTTGCACTTTGTAATTGGCCTGGCGGCAGACGAAAAAGGAGGGGGCCGAACTTCCGAGGGACGGCGCTGCAGCACTGTCTCCTTGAAGTGGGGGAAGGGTACCTATCAAAAACAGGTATCCGTCGTCCCCCCGAAAGGTGCCAAGTATGGAAAGCATATAAGTGGAAGTTCCACTTTCTGGTGGAACTCCGCTTTAAATTGTGACAGTGAGTTGGGGGAGAGGATCTTGGGCTCACTGTCACTAGAGGCGGTGGCTATAGCATTGGGAACATGTGACATGTTCCCAGAGGTGAGCTTATCCTTTAGGCCAGATTCACACTGGTGCGGGGTGGGAAGTAATTCCGCATTCCTGTTCAAATCACATGCGATTCTGCAGCAGTGTGGTTTGAGCTATTCATTTTGTATCTGCACCAAAATCATGCAGGACCCTTTTTTTTTTTTTTTTCACACCAGAATCCGATCGCATGGGTGTTTACACCTATGCGATCAGGTTTTAGGGTGAGGTTAACTTAACACCTTGGTACCGGCTGCCGCTGGCCCTTTAAGGGGTTTGCTATGCTAGGGGGCGGGGTCTATGGACATTTGAGCGCTGTGATTGGCTGTCACATGATCGGAAAAGGCGCACATTGTCGGCACTATTGCACGCAAATATCGGCCAGCTGCCCAAAGTTAGGATGCCGGTGCCAGGGACCCAAAGACTGATGAAAAATCAGTCCAGGTGAGGATGGCGCTGGATCCTGGGACAGGTCACTGTCTGTCAAGTCAGCAGCTACAATTTTTGTAGCTGCTGACTTTGACACATCTGAAGAAAGATCCTCTTTGCATCTAAATGTAAAACTAATCTAAATGCCTAAGCACAATGTTGAAACTTTAACATGTGTTAGTAAAACCGTACATATCACCACAACTACTTTGTGTATCATACCACTTTTTTTTTTTTTTTTTCCCCCCAGGACAAATTGGGCTTTTTTTTTTTGGTGGTAAATGGTAATGAATACCTCCTGACTTTTTATTTTTTTCAAAGGAAATAGTTTTTGTTTTGATTATATATATATATATTTTTTTTTTAGCTGTATATTTCTTTCTACTATTATAACCTTCCACCAAACAACAACCCAAATTAAATTCTCCTGCTCCTGACAATCGCAGCAATACCACATATGTGTATGTTAGTTTTTGTTTGTACCTGTAGTACGGCACAAACACAATAGTGCGCATTTTTCTTTTTTTTAATCCTACCTAAAACACACTGAAAAAAAAAAAACTGTCAAAAAAACAAAAAAATACTGACCCTGATCCAAACACTAACCCTGGCACTGACCTAGATCAAACCTTGATCTAGGTATTTTTTTTTTTTTTTTTTCTTTTCTGCAAGGACAGAGAGACCCGGGTGGATAAAAACCAATGACTTTTTTAAAATAAAAAAAAATCATTTTTCTTTTTATTTAAACCTGATTTTTATTTTTTTTAATCAAATTTATTTTAATAAAATGCTTTTGGAGTAAAAATCAATCTAAAGATACAATCATTTTGTTTATTCAGCATGAAATGGAGCTTAGTTATGTAGCATGAGGCTGTATATTCTGCAATATTTACATTTTTGGTAAACCTTATCAATGCATCGAAGCTCTGCGAGCTGAGATAACACGCACTCACACAAGTTCACAGTAACCAGGAAATAATACAAAGTTCAGGAATATTCCTTTATCACATTGTTTTGCAAATCCACGTACAAACTGTATGATTGAATCGGTTCTGCTATCACTGTTTAACTAACCTGACAGCTTATTATTCTAAATAGGAAACCTTTATTTTGTTTGCAAACATTAAATGTTCTAACTACCAGCAAGAATGAGTCCTTACATTTAAAGGGCACCTGTCATTTCAGATCCATCATGGCAGTGCCTGTTAGTGGGGATCCACTCACCTGCTGCTGCCACGTCCCTCACCTTGTGTCGCTGCCGCGTCACCAGACTTCCCATTAAAGTGAATGGGACTGTCAGTGAGTCACCAGCGGGTCAGAGGTGACAGTTGCCCCTTAAAAATTATTTAAATCAAGCCTTTTGTGATTTAAATCGACTTGGTTTAAATCAAATTCATCCTGAGAGAGATACAAAGTATCTCTCTCCTCCATTCACATAAAAAAGGGGTGGGTTTCAGGGACTGGTCACTGTGATAGCCAATCAGAGGCTATAACAACGATCAGGTGACCCGGAATCGTGAGATCCGGGTTCCGATCTTTAGTTTGGGATCTGGGGCTCTCCGTAAGATTTGTGGCATGCTCCTAGCACAAAGTGAGATATGCGACCCCACGAAAAAAACGTCCAGTCCAGTGGGGTCGCATATTTGGGTACAGACGGTGTGAAGGGGTTATGTATACCCTGTGTATACGAGGCCCTAATATTCAGGGGTAAGTTACAGGAATAAAGTTCAGCCCACCCCCCCTCTCTGTCCACATCTAGACTCCCCTTCCCAATTTCCCACCACACCTTCCTCCATTGCAGCTGCTACCCACTGCTCCAGGAATGGGTGAGTATGGACCACCTCTCTTGGTGCACCGATTGGAGGCCTAGCAGCCAATCCACCTTATCAAGAAAGGACAGGCGCCACTCAGTAATGCAATCACGATTTATTATACAAGAAACCTAGCACACTTACATGAGGGTAATGTATGGGCTTCTCCTGTTAATTTCTCAACCCCGTGGCATGGCGCTCTCTTCCTCACAGCCGAACCAGCAGCCGGGAGATGACGCTACCTCGATAGAGTCCAATGGGGGAGCAGGATCAGTCCAGGAACAGCGGTGAGCTGCTTGTCCACCTATGTTGACATAACGCGCTTCGGAGCATGCGCACAACGCTCCTTCCTCAGACAACTTAGAATACCAATAGAGCGCAGTCATATATACACACTAGCTGCACTAATTATGATGAAGAGGCGGTACATACCAGGGATTCTACTACCAGAGTGTACATCATGTTAAGCATTAGACCTATCACTAAACATAAGCCAATTGTATAGCACACCATTATATCATTATAAAACAATTGAGGAATATTGTAAAGAAAAGAAAAAAAAAACGAGGAAGAGAAAGAAAAAAGAAGGAAGAAAATGAAGACTATAATGGAATTAAAACTAGAAAAATAAAATTAAAAGATAAGAAAAAATAAAATTAAAAATAAAAAAAAATAAAAATATATTACAAAAAAGGGGAGGGGGGGATGAGAGAATTAAAAAGCATAAATATACATATGTCTCTAAAACTACAAGTTAAAAATATACACGGAAATATGAATACGCACTTTGACATAAACGCACAATCATCGTGCGAACATATCCATATATAAAAAATATACATATATAAGAAATTGTATTAAGAAGTGTGTATATATATATATATATATAAAATTACACATGCGTATATGTGTGTGTGTATATATATATATATATATATATATACATACATACATACACACACATAGATATATATATATATATATATATATATATCTATCTATCACACACACACACACACACACACACACACACACGTGTACATACACATATAAAGGGGAAAAGGGGGGGGGGGTTTCGTCTCTAATCCACCTCTTGGTGCACCGGTTGGAGACCTAGCAGTCAATCAATAAATTGAACACTGTCACATGATTTTTCAGCAGCTGTGATTGGGGGGGGGGGAGGAGTGTTTGGGAGTGAGACCTGAATCAGCAAAGTGGCGGAGTCTCTAAACAAACTCAAACCTCATCTTTATTTTCTGTTTGTTTTCAGGTTTTTGGAAAGTTTGGACATTTTGCCGCAGAAGAGTGGGTCCTGCCAGCACCCTCCCGTCCTATTCACCTGCCGGTGCCTTTCTAGACCGCTGCCAGCCGCGATTGTACCACACCTCAACATCCAATCCTTAATACGATGGAAACTGGCGGAGGAAAAAAAAACTGAAATCAAAGCAATTTTTTTTTTCTTGCTGTAATTTGCGTCTATAAATAAATGTTTTTTTTTTTTCCTTTGTACGTGGAGACTGGAGTCTCCTTGTGATTATTTAATAATGGGTCACGGTGGGGGAGAGATGGAGCACGCGGTGTATGAGAAAAGAGGAGTTTCAATGAGAGCTCAGCCATGTGTGACATCCCAACTACTCCCAGGAAGCGCACCGACTACTCCCCAGCACACTGCCACTATTAAGTGAAGTGCCTGCTGGGTATTCAGACCTGCATACTTCTGCCTAATAACAGAGGATTATCAGACAGGTTAATATTGGCTCTAATGTTAGGTTTCATTTCTATCTCTTTTTTTCTTTTTAATCTGTAATTATACAAATTATAGTGCAGAAAAAATGTGGTGGTTTTTGTTGTATTAAAGAAGACCTGATCTATGAAAACTTCCTTTAGTTCGCTGTGTTTTCCTTTTGAAAATTTTAAAACGTTTACCCTGGAAATCATAAAGATTGACGCAGGCAGATTTTTCAATAGAGTCTCTTAATTAGTGATAATGCACTGGAAACGCACATGCCGGTTATCATAGTTACATAGCTAGTCAGGTTGAAAAAAGACTTAAGGTCTACTTAGCCCACATAAAGACCGTCCCATAGCAGTTTTACTGCTACAGGGCAGCTCTCCTGTGCAGAATCACGTGTATATACACAGGTCTCTGCACTTTCACCTGCAGGGGGCGCATGCCACTTCTGCTGTGATTATTCACAGCAGAAGCCGATCTGCGGTCGTCGGGCGCTGGATGTTCGCCGGCACCCACTGATCGTCGGGTAAAACACACAGAAATTAGATCTGCCTATGTAAACAGGGGCAGATCTCGGTTCTGACAGGGGGGAGGAATAGATTTTGTGCTCCTGCAAGCAGTGAACAAAATCTGTCTCTTGCCTTTTAGTAAAAGCACTTGCACAAAGTACAGAAAAACACTGGCTATGCACACCCTAGATTAGGCCTGCACGATATTGGAAAAAAAATATATTGCGATATATTTTTTTTTTCAACTTTATATATTGCGATATTGAGGGACCCGTCAATCCAGGCTAAAGTCAACAAGGGATTGGGAAGGATGCTGGGAATGGAAATCATGAAGCATGCAGGCAGGCTTCTAAATTTTTTAATTGCAGATACTGGGCAGGTCAGGGTTAATAATGGTACTCTCAAATCAATTGGTCTCAGTGACAGTGTGGAATCGATCGGATTATTCAGTCTCTCACAGTGGTGGTAGGAGGCTGGAGCGGTGGACTAGGAGCCCGGAAAGGATCACAGCACAGCCGCATACACTTACTCACTCGTGCACTGCAGCCCGCCCCACGCGTGTGACATGTGATATCGACTAATCGCTCTGCGGCCGTAGGCGATATTCATATCGCCAAGGTCACGATATTTTGCATAGCAAGGGGAAGGGACTCTGAGGAGGACTCACAGACTTCCGTTAGGCAGGGACTCGGAGGAGAACTCATACATCCAATCCACTGCAGGCTGCAGCCCGCCCCACACGTTCAGTGAGTCTCACTCTCCGCCCTAGTTTTCTCAATGGCACATTCAGGGAACCAATCATCCCGTGAGTAGCGGCACAGCGAACCAATCAGGTGTGCAGGCACGCATGATTGGTTAGCTGTGCAGCTTCTCACGGCGTGATTGGTTCCCTGAATGTGTGCCATTGAGAAAACTAGGGCGGAGAGTGAGACTCACTGAACGTGTGGGGCGGGCTGCAGCCTGCAGTGGATTGGATGTATGAGTTCTCCTCCGAGTCCCTGCCTAACGGAAGTCTGTGAGTCCTCCTCAGAGTCCCTTCCCCTTGCTATGCAAAATATCGTGACCTCGGCGATATGAATATCGCCTACGGCCGCAGAGCGATTAGTCGATATCGCATCGACTATCGTTCAGCCCTACCCTAGATGTTAAACCCCTTCCACCCACTGTCATTAGTATAGTGACAGTGCACAGTTTTAGCACTGATCACTGTATTGGTTCAATGGTCCCCACAAAGTGTCTGATTAACTGCCGCAATGTCGCAGCTGATCGCCTACATTACAAGTATAAAAGAAATGTAAATTTCATAAATATATCCCATAGTTTGTAGACACTATAACGTTTGTGTAAACCAATTATTATACGCTTATTGGGTTTCGTTTTACCGAAAGCATGTAGCAGAATACATATTTTCCTATATTTAGGAAGAAATTTCATATTTTACATTTTTTTTTAATGAATGGGTCTTAAAGCAGAAAGTAAAAAATATAAATATATATATATATTTTTTTTAAATTGCCTGCTTTTGTTTATAGCACAAAAAAATTAAAACCGAAGAGGTGATCAAATATCACCAAAAGAAAGCTCTATTTGTGGGGAAAAAAGTGGCAAATTTATTTGGGTACAACGTCTCATGACCGTGCAATTGCCAGTTAACCGCTGCAGCTCTGAAAGGTTCACACCCCCCCCCCCCCCCTTACATGACTAGGCCATTTAAAAAAAAACAAATTACATCAATTTAAAGTGGAGTTCCACCCATTTTTAATAACTTGGATTACATAGATGTATGTAATCCCCTTTAAAACGACTTTTACCAATGGAAACTTTTTTTTTTTTTTGCTAGGAAATACCGTATTTTCTTCTTTATTCATCCTCTCCTCACTTCCGGGTCCGGACGCCGATCGGCGATTACGTCATTCGGCGATTCGCAGGGGGTGCTGGGATGTATCTCATGGGATGAAATCTCGCATTATTACACAGGAGTCCTGAGCTGTACTGTATGTATTGGATGGAGGCCGTACTCTGCCCCGCCTCCTCTCAGTGAGGATATAATGCTTTCAGTCCTCGCTCACTGAGAGGAGGCGGGGCAGAGCACGGCCTCAATCCAATACATACAGTACAGCTCAGGACACCTGTGTAATAATGCGAGATTTCATACCATGAGATACATCCCAACACCCCCTGCGAATCGCCGAATGACGTAATCGCCGATCGGCGTCCGGACCCGGAAGTGAGGAGAGGATGAATAAAGAAGAAAATAAGGAATTTCCTAGCAAAAAAAAAAGTTTCCATTGGCAAAAGTCCTTTTAAAGGGGATTAAATACATCTAAAGTTATTAAAATGGGTTGAACTCCACTTTAAGCAAATCTGTATTCTACTACATATTTTTGGTAAAAAAAAAAATACTATAAGCATATATTTATTGGCTTACGCAAAAGTTGTTGCGTCTACAAAATTGTATTTATTTTTTACTAGTAATGGTGGCGATCAATTATTTTTAGCGGGACTTGCGAAATTGCGGCAGACAAATATGACACCAAGACCCTTTTCACACTTGTGCGACCTAAAAATCGTGCAATTTTTACTGGACTTGAAGTAATGCCAGTGTTGGTAGTCAGACCAAATTAGTGCAGGGACTACTTTGAAGTCACACAGATCTGAACGGTACACATTGGAAATCCTGGGGTGCGACTTGGGACTGCAAAAGTGTGAAAGGAGCCTTAGGGACACTTTTTGGGGACCAGTGCTAAACAAAAATGCACTTTCACTGTATTAATGACACTGGCTTGGAAGGGGTTAACATCAGGGGCAATCAAAGGGTTAAATGTTCCCAGGGAGTGCTTGTACTGTGGGAAGACAGAGATCTGTGTTCCTGCTTAGTAGAAACACAAGCTCTTCGCGCCAGTTCACATATGTGCGATGATAGACATTGCATGTGATTCGGAGTGCACTGCTCTGCAAATCACGTGCAATGTGAATTCAGCCGTACAGATTATATGGCTGAATTCACATCGGATTCAGACACAAGTCGCACAGGATCCCAGAATCGGATCGTCCAAACTGACAGTTCGCACTGCAATATGCAAACTGATCTGGGGGTGTCGTTAACTTTGTATCGCCGCCCCCAGTGATTGGCATATGGCAGTGTGAGCTGCCTACGAGTTGAATGCGATGAGGGAACCCGCAGTGGATTCGCAGGGTTCCCGCATCGCATATGTGTGAACCAGGACTTAATCTTCCCCTCTCACAGAACGCCGATCTGCCTTGTTTTACATAGGCAGACCGTTGTGAGCCTCAGAAATGATCGCAAGGTGCCGGTGTACATCGGGTCTGCCGGACCCGCTGACTGGCTTCCACTGTGTCCAATCACAGCAGGAGCTTCTGGAGGTCAAGTGGTAAACAAGGAAAAATCACTATCAGCCCCTATTATTTGTACTGTATGATAGGGATCGACCAATTATCGGTGAGGCCAATATGCACTTTCCCCAATATATCGGAATCTGCCCCGGAGGTTACCAATATTGCCGTGACGTCATTGCGTATGTAGCTCTCCGCGCACTGGGACAGCTTCTGCCTTCTTAGGCCGCCTCCCTCAGCCTCGTCTGGAGTCGGGGAGTCTCGGGACAGTGAGTGTACAGTGCACACAGTTTGTTTAACACAGCTGCCACATACACCGACCCACAGCTGCCCGGTGCCAGCCAGCCAGCCACCACAGAGTTCAGTAACAAATTTGTGTCAAAAATTGTGTTTAAAAAAATGTTCAAAATATCAGCCGATACCGATATGCAATGGCCAAAATATCGGTATCGGCAACGAAAAACCGATATCGGTCGATCCCTACTGCATATGTATTCTGAGCCAGATGGAGAGTGGCGGATCCAGTCCAGCACCTGCTAAACAGATTAGGATCTCCTCTGCCCAAGAAGAAATTTTCTTACACCCTCGATGTTATATTAGCTGCACCCGTGTCCATTCAAAACGTTCCATCAGATCAAGGATCCAAACCCAAGAACTTCTCAATAGGAAAGAAAAAGCACTTCATGTCATTAAAACCCTTTTTAATTACTCAACCACGCACTTTAAAACGCCATCAAAAGCATTTCCCAATCTTCTCGTCCATTTCGATATTAGTTAAGCCTGATAAAAAAAAAAGATTAGCAACCCCATCCCCCCACGCACAGGTTTGATTGGGATATCAATCATAAGCTGGATCAAACGTTTCGAGTGCAAGGTTTGTGATCACCTTAATAGCGTAGCGGTTGGAAGGTGACCTTTTTCTACTGGAAAGGGTTTTTTTTTTATTGAGTTAATTGAGGAAAACATCAAAGGCGCACTGAACATGAGAAATCCGTATTAACATTTACTAATATGTAAGTACGCACCTAAGCAGAAAAGCTAAAGCTGAACTCTAGGCAAACTACTGAATACTTCTATGGAGCAGTTTTAGCTGCCAAAGGCGAGTTACACAGCTCTGCCCCTCGGGGACAGGGACCCAGTTTGCCTCAGTTGCAGTTAAGGAACATTTACAGGTCTTGCCCCTCCCACAACCTATGACAGTCCAGTAAGAAGTAGCAGAAGACTGATAAGCTAATAGTCCTGCTCTGCCCTCCTATCAGCATAATCTTTGTTGAGAATCAGTGCATTGATTATCAGTGCAGACCCATCAGCAGTACCAATCTGTGCCCACCAGAGATGCCTGTCAGTACCTCCTGATCAGTGCCAATCAGTACTGCATATCCATGCTGCCTATCAGTGCCCATCAGTGCTGTGTATCAGTGCTGCCTTTCAGTGCTGCATATCCATGCCGCCTTTCAGTGCTGCATATCCATGCTGCCCATTGGTGCCCATCAGTGCTGCATATCCATGCTGCCTATCGTGCCCATCAGTTCTGAATATCAATGCTGCCTTTCAGTGCACATCAGTGCTGCATGTCCATGCTGCCCTTCGGTGCTGCATATCCATGCTGCCTATCGGTGCCCATCAGTGCTGCATATCCATGCCGCCTTTCGGTGCTGCATGTCCATGCTGCCTATCGGTGCCCATCAGTGCTGCATATCCATGCTGCCCATTGGTGCTTGCATATCCATGCTGCCTTTCAGTGCTCATCAGCGGGGCATTTCAATGCTGTCTATCAGTGCATATCCATGCTGCCTTTCAGTGCTGCATATCCATGCTGCCTATCAGTGCTGTATTTCAATGCTGCCTATCAGTGCCCATCAGCGCTCCTCATCAGTGCCCGTCTGAGAAAAAAAAAATTATTTACTAAATTTTATAACAGAAACAAAGAAAAACTTTTTTTTTCCCAAAATTTTCAGTCTTTTTTTATTTGTTAATAAATACCACCAAAAGAAAGCTCTATTTGTGGGGAAAAAATGATAAAAGGTTTATATGGGTACAGTGTTGGGTGATCATGCAATTGTCATTCAAAGTGTGACAGCGCTGAAAGCTGAAAATTGGCCTGGGCAGGAAAGGGGTGAAAGTGCCCGGTATTGAAGTGGTTAATTTGTGTCTTTTATATCTGCCTTAACTTCATCTGTAATGTAAGGATAACACAACACTGCACCTTACCTATCCTGAGCAAAGCAACACGCCCAATTATCTGTAGGGGCCCTGAAAGCAGAATCAGCATTCCCATGCAGGTACACATGGCCCTTACATAAGTGTACGCTGCATTATACCCCTGTGAGTGAACCCTTACCCTAACGGTTATGCCCACCACCCAAGCTGGCATGAGTGAAGCTGACACACACTTATGCGTTTGTTTTTTGTAGTGCTGTAGGAGAGCTGAACATGTCTGGAAAGTGGCTTCTTATCTACACCTTGCCCGGCTAGCCTCCCTGGTTACAGAGGGGAAAATAATTATTTGATCCCTTGCAGATTTTGTAAGTTTGCCCACTGACAAAGATAGGAAGGGTCTAAAATTTTTATCATCGGTGTATTTTAAATGATAAACAGAATATCAACCAAAAACCCACAAAAATACACAATACAAATTTAGTTACAGTTCAGTGAGTAAAATAAGTATTTAAACCCCAAGCAAAACATGAATTAGTTGGTGGAGAAACCCTTGTTGGAAGCACAGAGGTCAGACGTTTCTTGTAGTTGGTTGCCAGGTTTGCACACATCTCAGGAGGGATTTTGGTCCACCCTTCTTTACAGATCTTCTCTAAATCCTTACAGTTTCTTGGCTGTCACTTGGCAAGTCGAAGTTTCAGCTCCCTCCATACATTTTCTATAGTATTAAGGTCTGGAGACTGACTAGGCCACTCAATGACCTTAATGTTATTCTTCTTGAGCCACTTCTTTGTTGCTTTGGCGGTATGTTTTGGGTCATTGTTATGCTGGAAGACCCATCCATGACCCATCTTCAGTGTTCTGGCTGAGGGAAGAAGGTTCTCATCCAAGCTTTTCCAATACATGGCCCCATCCATTGGCCCCTCAATGCAGCAAAGGTGGCCTGTACCTTTATCAGAGAATCAGCCCAAAAGCATAATGTTTCCACCTCCGTGTTTGACGGTAGGGATGGTGTTCTTAGGGCCATAGTCAGCATTTTTCTTCCTCCAAACATGTTGAGTCCCCCTCCGCAAGAATGCACATGTACAGTCATGCCAGCGAACATCTAAATGACTCAGAGGAGGATTGGGAGAAAGTGCCGTGGTCAGATGAGACCAAAATTTAGCTCTTTCGCATTAAAGCGGTTGTATACTGCCGAAAAAAAAAAAAAAAAACCCTGCAAGACAAAGGCATAAATGAGCTAGTATGCATCACATACTAGCTCATTATGAAATACTTACCTTAAAACGAAGCCCCGACATGGACGCCCAGACACCGCTGTGGGAGCTGACATGCTCCCTCGGCATCTCTTCCGGGTTCGGCGGCTCTGGCGCTGTGAGTGGCCGGAGCCGCGATGACGTCAAGTAGCCGGCAAGGAACTCTGAACTTCAGAGTGCATGCCCTGCTAGCGTCAGCGGCTGCATGCAGGGCAAATATCTCCTAAACCATGCAGGTTTAGGAGATATTAATTGTACCTACAGGTAAGCCTTATTATAGGCTTACCTGTAGGTAAAAGAAAAAAAAATGAGTATACTACCGCTTTAACTTCGACTCGCCGAGTCCAGTTAATGCCAAAGTCGAGTTAGGGTCATTGAGTGCCCTAGTCAATCTCCAGACCTTAATCCTATAGAAAATTTATGGAGGGAGATGAAACTTCGAGTTGCCAAAAGACAGTTAAGAAACCTTAGGATTTAGAGAAGATCTGTAAAGAAGAGTGGACCAAAATCCCTCCTGAGATGTGTGTAAACCTGGCAACCAACTACAAGAAATGTCTGACCTCTGTGCTTGCCAACAAGGGTTTCTCCACCAACTACTAAGTCATGTTTTGCTTGGGGATCAAATATTTATTTTACTCACTGAACTGCAACTTAATTTATAGCATTTGTTTTGTGTTTTTTTTCTGTGTTTTTGGTTGATATTCTGTCTCTATTATTTAAAATACACCTATGATAAAAAAAAATAAAAAATTATAGACCCTTCATTTTTTTGTAAGTGGGAAAATTTACAAAATCTGCAGGAGATCAAAAAATGATTTTCCCCACTGCAGTTTTGCTGAATTTATTATATTCCTGTCACTTGCAGGCCCTTTTCTTCTATATACCCTTTCGCACGCAGAAGTTATATTACTACGCTGCAATGCCGCCATACCTCCAACTGTATACTTGGGTGGATTCCAATGTTATGGCCCCATTACTTGTTCTTTTCTTATGCCTAACCAGGTGCTTTTTGTTTCCTGGAATATCCAGGGAACTTTATGAAAAACTTAACCACTTGAAGACCAGACTTTTTCTGGCATTTTTTGTTTACAAGTTTAAATCAGTATTTTTTTTGCTAGAAAACCCCCAAACAATATACATTCTTTTTTTTTTAGCAGACCCGCTAGGACAGTGATGGTGAACCTTGGCACCCCAGATGTTTTAGAACTACATTTCCCATGATGCTCAACTACCCTGCAGAGTGCATAAGCATCATGGGAAATGTAGTTTCAAAACATTTGGGGCGCCAAGGTTCGCCATCACTGCCCTAGGAAATAAATTGGCGATCATTGCCAAATTTTATGCCACCCGGTATTTGCGCGGCAGTTTTGCAAACCCGAAAAAATGCACTTTAACCACTTCTGGACCTGAAGATTTCCCCCCTTAATGACCAGGCCATTTTTTGCGATTTGGCACTGTGTTACTTTAACTGACAATTGCGCGGTCGTGCGACGCTGTACCCAAATAGGTTTTTTTTTTTTTTTAAGCTTTGGATAGAGTGGAAAGGGATTAGAATATTTGAGAGGTTTGTATTGTGGTCAGTGCCCCCATGTTTATTGCACAAAAAATGAAACGCACAGGTGATCAAATACCACCAAAAGAAATCTCTATTTGTGGGAAAAAAGTGACAAATTTTATTTGGGTACAGCGTTTCACGACCGCACAATTGTCTGATAACTGCTTCAGCTCCAGAAGGTTCACCCCCCCCCCTTCCTGACCAGGTCATTTTGTGCGATACGGCACTGCGTTGCTTTAAGTGACAATTGCACGGTCGTACAATGGTGTACCCAAAAAAAAATTGATGTCCTTTTTTTCAAACAAATAGAGCTTTCATTTGGTGGTATTTCATCACCTGTGCGATTTTTATTTTTTGGACTGTAAACAAAAAAAGCGACAATTTTGAGAAAAAAAAATCAATATTTTTTTACTTACTGCTATAAAATATTCCCAAAGAAAAAAATGTAAAAAATATATTTTTTTTTTTATCAGTTTAGGCCAATTTGTATTTTGCTACATATTTTTGGTAAAAAAAAAAAAAAATCCCAAAAGCCTATATTAATAAAGTTAAAGCATTTACAAACTATGGGATAGATTTTTGGACTTTTTATTTTTTTGTTGTTTTTATTAATAATGGCGGCTATCCCAAAAAAAAAAAATGTATGTCCTTTTTTTCCCCCCACAAATATAGCTTTCTTTTTGTGGTATTTGAACACCTGTGGCATTTTTATTTTTTGCGCTATAAACACAAAAGGAGCGACAATTTTGAGAAAAAAAAATCTATATTTTTTACTTTCTGCTATAAAATATTCCCAAAGAAAAAAATGTAAAAAAGAGCGACAATTCTGAAAAAATATATATTTTCCACTTTCTGCTATAAAACATTCCCAATAAAAAGAAAAATTAAAAATCAAATTTTCATAATTTTAGGCCAATTTGTATTCTGCTACATATTTTTGGTAAAAAAAAATCCCAATAAGCATATTTTGATTGGTTTGTGCAAACGTTATCACGTCTACAAACTAGGGGAAAGATTTATGTTATTTGGCGCACCTAGCCCATCTGGACATACACCCAGATCAAACACTTTCTCAGGGAAGCAGACTGTAATTTATCTGTCTCCCGAAAAACTCCCACCCTTTGAACAACTCTGTACACAATCTGGTCCCCTGTAGCATGCGATCTCCAAGATCTACAATATCTTTTTCTACAACGCCCATACCAAATCCAATAAACCATGCTTAACCTTGGAAATAGAATTGCAAATAGAATTATCTGAAGATCACTTGGAACGCATATCTACAATCGCACACAAAGGGTCTCTTCAACCCAAGAAAACAACTACAAGATTCTAACTCGCTGGTATCGCACACCAGTGGTCCTTAAATACAACCCCAACATCCCCAACACATGTTGGCGTTGCAATAAAGAACCGAGCACAATGCTTCATATATGGTGGACTTGTCCATCAATTCAACCATTTTGGACACAAATTCACGACCTGATAGAACTTATATCCACACGTACATTGGAGAACACCCCGACACTGTTCCTGCTTCACCACTCTGATACGCCGATACAGGAAAACCATAGTTCTTCCCCTTCTTAATGCAGCCAAGATGTGGATACCTCTACATTGGAGATCAACTCAACTCAAGTACCCACCATCTCTGAATGGCTCAAGCGAGTAGAGAAGATTGCAGAAATGGAGGAACTAATTGCTATAGCTCGAGATCTACCGGGTCAGTTCTCCCATATATGGGACTGTTGGATTCTATTTCGCAACACAGATAACTACAACTCATTAGTAGGGTAACTACATAATTTCTGCTCAACCTACTCCCCGCCTACACAGTCAATTCCAGACATATATAGCACATGACAACCTGGGCTTAAGACACGTTGGGCAGCCTCTCACCCATAAACAAGGGAAGAAGGTGAGGGGTCCCAAAGTGTTGCATTAACACTGAATTAAGGTAATGCACAAGTTAAGATATGGCTTCTGACCTCGCCGCTTCTGCTTACAGACTGCTGATGGTCATGTTCAGGTGGGGTCGGAGACTGGGGGGAGAGACCCCTCCCACTGCTTATAAACACCCCTAAGCACCTCGGATTCTCATATTTACCCCCCCATTTTTATTTCTCCCTACTCTTTCCCTTCTCTTTCTTTTGTGCCTTCTCTCCCTCCGACCCCTATCCCCCCCCCCCCACTCCATATCCCCTTCTTCTTTTCTGCCTTCTCTCCCTCCGACCCCTATCCCCCCACTCCATATCCCCTTCTACTTAAGGCCAATACAATCACCTTCCTGACTTTTCCTTAGCGCAAAATATATGAATATTCAGCTCTGATACCTATAGGTCTCTTGTGATTGTCCGTCAAAAATAAACATCCGATACATACCCATGCTGCAATTACCACTTCCCATTTGCTAAGACGACTTCCAAGCGTTACATGAGATACATTCCAGTCTCAGACAGAAGACATACCACCATCATCCTATTAAGCTCCACCAGATTGGACCCCCTAGGCTCACAGGTGGCCGTTCCTTCAGAGCACATGCGCCGATGATGTCACTGGCTGCATTAAAAGTAAATATCTCCTAAACGGTGCAAGTTTAGGAGATATTTACATGAGATACATTCCAGTCTCAGACAGAAGACATACCACCATCATCCTATTAAGCTCCACCAGATTGGTGCTTTATGAACCTGTATTCGATACCATTAGTATTCGCATTCTCTTGAGTGTGCTTAAATTTGATGATCTATGTTAAGGTTATGTGTTGTATGTGTGTATGTTTCTTGCCTTTTTATATGACTGTATTGTACATCTTTCACTTTTTTCAATAAAAACTTTATTGGATAAAAAAAAAAAAGTAATGGCGACAATTAGCGGGACTGCGACATTGCGGCGGACAGATCGGACACCTGATATTTTTTACACTTTTGGGGGGGACCAGTGACATTACTACAGTAATCAGTGCTAGAAATATGTACTGTTACTGTACTGACACTGGCAGGGAAGGGGTTAACCCAGGGGCAATCAAAGTGTTAAATGTGAGCCTAGGTGGTGTTTTCTAACTGTGAGGCGATGGACTTATGGAATCAACACAGAGACCCGTGTTCCTAAATAGGAGGAACACAGGAGCTCTGCATGGATTGCTGGGAGAACAATGGTCTTCCGTGTTTACAGCAGCAGACTGCGATTCTTTCTCCACGGGGAGCGATCGCGGATGCCCAGCGGCAATCGCAGCTGCCAGCCCCACGGATCAGCTTCCCTGCTGGCGAATGGGCGCCCAGATAGCTAATGTGGACCGCAGTACAGGTACGGCGATGCATGGGAACCTGCCGCCGTATATCTGCGGTGGCTGGTCGGCAAGTGGTTAATGAATTTAACATAAACAAAGATGTTGTTAGGGCGAGTAAATAGGTACCTAAATGTTACGCTTTAAAATTGCGCATACTCATGGAATGGCAAGAAACTATGGCACCAGAAAAACTTTGTAGGCTTTAGAGGTTACCAGTTTCGAAATACAGAGGAGGTCTAGCCATAGAACTATTGCTCTCGCTCTAACGTTCATGTCAATACCTCACATGTGGTGTGAAAACAGTTTACATATGCGTGCGTGACTTGCGCATGTGTTTGCGCCGGCGTGCAAGCATGGGGGATGGGGGGGGGGGTTCCATTTTTTTTTTTATACTTTTTATTTTTACACTGTCCCTTCAATTTTTTTTTTTTTTGATCTTTTTTATTCCTATTACAAGGTATGTAAACATCCTTAGTAATTGAAATAAGGATGACAGGTTTTCCTAATGGAGAGATCTGGGGGTCAAAAAGACCCTAAATTTCTGCTTAACCTTTAAAAGCAAAGGGGTAAAAAAAAAAATTTGGTATGACCCTAAGAACACCATCCCTATAGTCAAGCACGGAGGTGGAAACATGATGCTTTGGGACTGTTTCTATGCTAAAGGTACAGACTGATTTGCCGCATTGAGGGGCCAATGGACAGGGCCATGTAGTGTAAAACCTTCTTCCCTCAGCCAGAACACTGAAGATGGGTCGTTGATGGGTCTTTCAGCATGACAATGACCCAAAACATACCACCAAGTCAACAAAGGAGTGGCTCAAGAAGAAGAAGCACATTAAGGTCATAAAGTGGCCTAGCCAATCTCCAGACCTTAAAGAGAAAGTAAACCCTCCCAAAAAAAAAAAAACCCTGTAAGACAAAGGCATAATGAGCTAGTATGCATCGCATACTAGCTCATTATGAAATACTTACCTTAGAACGAAGCCCACGCAGTGCTGCCCACTCAGCGACAGGACGGCCGACATCTTTGGCCGTCCTGCTTCCTGGTTCGCATCCTCCGGCCATCTGATCGGCTGGAAGCGTGATTACATCACTCTCGTGCATGAGCGCGGGAGCCGCCGTTCACGGCACAGGGCTCTGAAGGAACGGCACAGGTGGCCGTTCCTTCAGAGCACATGCGCCGATAAGGTCATCAGCTGCATTAAAAGTAAATATACCTCCTAAACGGTGCAAGTTTAGGAGAATACTTACAGTACCTATAGGTAAGCCTTATTAAAGGCTTACCTATAGGTACAAGTTCCAAGAGAGGGCTTACAACCTCTTTAATCCTATAGAAAATTTATGGAGGGAGCTGAAACTTCGAGTTGCCAAGAAACCTTGAGGGTTTAGAGAAGATTTGTAAAGAAGAGTGGACTAAAATCCTTCCTGAGATGTGTGCAAACCTGGTCACTGAATAGAAGAAACGTCTCTCCTCTGTGCTTGCCAACAAGGGTTTCTCCACCAACTACTAAGTCATGTTTTGTTTGGGGATCAAATACTTACTCACTGAAATACAACGTCATTTATAGCATTTGTTGTATGTGTTTTTTCTGGATTTTTGGTGGTTATTCTGTCTCTATCATTTAAAATACACCTATGATAAAAATAGTAGACCCTTCATTTATTTGTAAGAGGGCAAACTTACAAAATCTGCAGGGAATCAAATAATTATTTTCCCCACTGTATACATATTGTGGTTGACAAGTGGTTAAGAAATCTAAATTGGGCGAGGGGTACTGGCAATTGTTTTCAAACTTACGAGCTTTTCTCTTTCAGACGACCCGGCTGCAGTACTTCTCAACCTCACCCCCATGTCTAGCCGAAAGTACGGTAAATCTTTGCTGAAACACCTTCTTAACGCAAGGGCGTGCATTCCCAGTGTTTGGAAGCAGCAGGCTCCGCCTACCATTGCCCAGTGGTTCTCCAGAGTGAATGATATACAGCGAATGAATGAAGGGCCTAGTTTCTGTGCTCAGGGACCAATCGGTGATACACGGGGACCGTTGGCTTCGGTGGGATCTGTTTCTCTCCTCTGATGAATATCTGACGTACCTTTAGCTGGACCCTGCTCCCGGCAGAGGGGTGGGGTTTTTAGGCTGCCGGCGGCACTGGGATAACTTTCCCCTACCCCCCTCTCTTTTTTTTTTTTAATCTCCTTTCCGCCCTGCCTTTCTACTTCCTACCTAATACTTTATCCCCTTCGTTCCTTTTTCTTCTTTCTACCCCCTTTCTTTTATTAAGGCACGTATGTGCCTTCTATCCCTTTCCTCTTCATAAAATAAAAAAAAAAATAAAATAAAAAAAAGTTCTTCATGGGTATGTCTATCGTCAAGAAAGTGAGCTCGTTTGTTGGATCTTCATTTTGCATAAAGGGTGGCAAAGGGGGTCCTTGCTGGGCCTAAAGATAGATCCTGGCGGGACTTTCGCCACCCCCTTGGTACTATGGTCATAGGTGTTCACTCTCCTCACGTTATATTTTTGGGATTACAATACGGTTTTATTTACCCATTACATGGGACTTGTATAATAACATTGTTTATGACTGCCACATCTAACGTTCTGTGTTTAACCACATGATTCATGACGGAAGTTACATTGTACCGTTTGTGATCCCTTTTTGTTGCAAATCTCTAAATTTAAAAAAAAAAAAAAAATCGAAATTGGTATCGTTTCTTTAAAAGAAACCCAAGTCATTAACGCTTATCTTCCACCATTCTTTTTTGTCACCTTTGTACTCTTTAGATCACCTGCTTACAGAAAAATCAGCTACTTCTATGAAAAAAGCTCGTTACCTTCATTTACAAGGCCCTTCACCCTATTGAGCAATTTTTCATACTCCTCTCGCAACACCTTAACTGTGGGACTCATATCATGATAGACTCAGATCTAGCAAGATTTATGCCCCATAAACCCGCAGCTATAAATATCATCAAGTGTTTAACACACAAATCACATGTCACTGCTGGCCCCTGCCTTGATATATAGAAGGTATTTGGCAAAGTGGGTGGGTCAGATCTGTGGGCTAAAATTGGGAAGATGGGGGTTTCTGTGTCAATTCAATAATGGAATAAAAACTTCTCTATAGCAAGCCAATGTCAGCTATTTATTGAGATGTACATTTCCCCCACTTTTCCTCTCTTCCAAATGGAACAAGACGGGGCTGACTTCTTTCCCTGGTTCCATTTGCCATGGCAATGGAACCTGTGGCTGAGATACTTTCAAGTTTCTCCACACACCACTAGTTTAAAGATGATGCATGGAATCTAATGAAGTTTAATGACGTAAAAGTGAAGGTGTCGGGCAACCTTCCCCTTTCCGCAATTGAATGCATCAATCTAATCAAAATTTAAATTTTATATGAAAAAAGAGGGGAAAACCACGCTCAAACAATGCAATTACATAAGTCCAATAACGTAAATAAATTAGGGAAGTCCGTGTTCAAAAATAGTGCCAAACTTCTATAGGTGGGTATGGTGGGATTCCATTCCTCAAAAACCACTAATCACTCGTATTCGTGGGTTAGTGCTCTCCTTCACCGACACCACATGCACAGCCCACTTACCGGATGGTGTTGACCCCTTTTACAGGTAGTCAAAGACAGCTTAGAACCATGGTTGATGTTTGGTTCAAACTTCGATCCCCATAGAGAACCACTTGACAATTTGCAACGCATTTCGTCAGCAACGTCTGACGTCATCAGGAGTCATCATGACTCCTAATGACGTCAGACGTTGCTGATGAAACGCGTTGAGTCTAAGATACGTCACTATGTCACTTCCGGTATCTGGAGCGCAGGATGAGCTGCGTTTCCCTGGCTGATATTCATTTTATGGAACTGTAAGTTACTATATTTTATAAATAAATTGATTTTGAACATGCCTTTTAAATTCTTCCTCCACATTTGCCTGGATTTCGCAAATTGTAGAGTGGTTCTCTATGGGGATCTATGTTTGAACCAAACATTATCCATGGTTATAAGCTGTCTTTGACTACCTGTAAAAGGGGTCAACACCATCCAGTAAGTGGGCTGTGCATGTGGTGTCGCTGAAGGAGAGCACTAACCCATGAAAACCATACCCTCCTATAGAAGTTTTTGAATTTTTTTTTTTTTTTTTTTTGAACACGGACTTCAAAAATTTATTCACGTTATTGGACTTGTGTAATTGTATTGTTTGAGCGTGGTCTTCCCCTCTTTTTTCATACAAGTCTAAGCCAAGTTGCTTTTAGACGGGTCGCTCAATATGGTCATTTGCCTATATATTAAATATACGGATATTTGAGTTTATATATCTTTACATATTTATTATTCATTCACTTATAATAATTTATTATTTATGTACAATAATTTAATTCCTGTGCGCAATTGCATTGGTGTTATTTGCACTACCTTTAAAAAATTTTAAATTTTGCCCAAATTTACATACCTATTTCCCCTGATATCACCCCCTAAATCCTAAAGTTGTTTGCAACTACTAACAAGTTTTTTTTTTTTTTAATGGGGAGGCCAGATGCCAGGTTGCAAATTCACAAGGATTCAGCCAATATCAAAGGGTGAACTGGCTATGCCAAATTTCCATAAGTATTATATTGCAACACAATTATTAAAAGCTCACTGGTGGCTAAAGCCTGAAACGGGCAACCCAGCAGCAGTGCTTGAGGCCACAGTAATTAGTTCTAGGGAGGTGCTCAAATGACTACTTTTTTTTTTTTTTTTTTAAATAAGAGGCTCAGGCACCACTTTGCCAGGTAGGGAGTTCTATTTTCATAGTGAATGTGATGCTGGCTGGGTTAATTGGTTGCTCTATGTATGTTTACTTAGCTCAGCGCACCATAGCTTGTGGACTCTAACCTTGACGAAAACCAAATAATATACACTTGTTTGGGTTATTTTTACAAAAAGTTGGTCAAAATTTATGAAGAAAAATTACTCATTTGCAAAATGTTATATGAAAACAAAGAAAAATTCCTTTTTTTTTTTTTTACAAAATTTTTGGTCTTTTTTATTTATGGCGCAAAAATTAAAAAAACCTAGTGGTGATTAAATACTTTTTTGGACAACAGTATGCAGCAGCCATATAACTACTGAACTCAAATGATAATCCTGGCGATCATACTTGCTATTAGATTGTTCAAAGTTAACTTTGCCATGGTGCATAGCGACCAGACCCGATTTATCCCCAGTAGATATGCATTCATGAATATCCCTAGGGTTGTTCTTAATCTGCAGATTCAACGTGGCAATAGAAAGTTATAGAGCGATGTTATCAGTTGATGCAGCAAAAGCTTTTGATTCCATGGTGTGGAGGTATCTCTGGGGCAGTCCATCCAACACCGGTCCTGAGTTTCTGAATGGAGAAAATTATATACGTATACCACACCAGCAGTCAGAGCGAATGCCATCCTTTCTTCACAAATGTTGCTATGTTGGGATACCCGACAATTTTGCCCTCTTTCTGCTGTACATTTTGCTGTGGCAGTAGAGCCAATGGCCATATCGATTAGAACCTCCCCACCCCTATCCTTGCTTATGTGACTTCAGTGCAGATCCATTGTAGAACATATTTCAATGTATACTCGTGATCAGGGCTTTTTTTCTCAGAGAATAGGTGCAGGAACTACCCCCCTTCTGAGTCACCCCTAGTTTCTGCCCCCTACTGACCTCTAAGCACCGTTCCTCGGTTCCACCCCCTCCACACCTCCCAGTACCGCTGCTTTTAGAGAATACAGAACCAAGTATTATTTTGTGGTGCTAAGTAATTTGTATGGAATTTGTTAATGACAACAGGAAAGACAATAAAATAGATTCCCTGTAGCTAGCATCAATGGATCCCCAGCAACGATAGATCCACCCGAGCAACATTAGACTCTCAACAGCCAACATCAATAAACCCTCTAGCAGCCAGCAACAATAGTCCCCTCCCTCAACAGTAGATACCTCCTAGCAATGATTGACCCCACAGCCACATAAGACTCCCCTCAAGCAACAATAAATCCTCCACCAGCAACAATAGACCCATCCCCGCAAAGAATAGATCCCCTCTAGCAACAATTGATTCCCCAACAGCCAGCATCAATAGAACCTCCAGCACACCCCCAGCACCCCTTGCCATTACATACATTCAGTGCTGGAGGTGCCAGAACTGCGTTCCCCCACGTTCCCGCTGAAAAAAAGCCCTGCTCGTGATACTTTAATCTACCTACGAGATACTGCAGGTTCCCAAACTTAAAGCGGTTGTATACTCCTGAAAAAAAAATAAAATAAACCCTGCAGGACAAAGGTATAATGAGCTAGTATGCATCGCATACTATCTCATTATGAAATACTTACCTTAGAACGAAGCCCCGGTGCGGTCGTCTGGACACCGCTGAGGGAGCTGACATGCTCCCTCGGCTTCTCTTCCTGGGTCGGCGGCTCCAACACTGTAAACTACTGGAGCCGCCATGACGTCACAGTTTCACTTTCCGGCACTGGTCCACTGGACCTTCAGAGCGCATGCGCCGCTGACGTCAGCGGCTGCATGCAGGTTGAATATCTCCTAAACCCTCCAGGTTTAGGAGATATTAATTGTACCTACAGGTAAGCCTTATTATAGGCTTACCTGCAGGTAAAAGTCAGATAGCGGAGTATACTACCGCTTTAAATACAGGCTCCCTGGCTGACTAACGTCAATCGGTAGGTCTGTGCGGGAGAACTTCAGACCAAACAGGAATAAACATAACCACCAATCACGTTTAACTTCCGTAAAACTAAGAGGGGTATATGCCAATGCCAGGAGCCTAGCTAATAAAATGGATGAGTTGGAAATGTTAGTACATGAGGAGGACATAGACCTAGTTGGAATAACGGAGACTTGGTTCGACCCCTCACATGACTGGCTGGCAAATATCCAAGGGTATTCAGTGTACCGGAAGGACAGGGTAGGAAAAAGAGGGGGAGGAGTATGTCTCTACGTCAAGAATAATGTAAAGGTGATTGAGAGGAGTGACATTACGGAAGGGATGAGTATGGAGTTAGAATCCGTATGGATAGAACTCCATAGGGAAGGAGAAAAGGGAAAAGTAATTGTGGGGGTTTGCTATTGGCCACCTAAACAAGGGGAGGAGGTAGAGCAGGAATTTTTAGCACTTTTGGGTAAAGTGGCAAAGCTAGGATCAGTCATCATATTGGGGGACTTCAATTATCCCGACATTGACTGGGGAGAGGGGACTACACACTCACATAAGGGCCGTCTATTCACGGAAACCTTACAGGATAATTACATGTCACAGTTGGTGGATTCTCCTACTAGAGAAAACGCAATCCTGGATCTATTGATCACTAATGACCCAGACCTAATCTCGGAGGTAGGAGTCCAGGACAACCTGGGCTCTAGCGATCACAGGATGATCACATTTAGAGTAAATAACAATATAGCAAGGCAGGTGGGGAACATAAGAACCCATTAACTTCAGAAGGGCAGACTTTCCAAAATTGTACTCGTTGATGGAAAGGGTAAACTGGGACCGAACCCTGGGATCCCTGACCACAGAGGAAAAATGGGAATGCTTTAGGAACATATTAAGCAAAGGCATCTTGCAGTGCATTCCTATGGGAAATAAATCTAGAAGGGACAAAGCCAAACCTGGCTGGCTAAACCGGAGCGTTAAAAAACTTATTAGGGGAAAAAAAATTGGCCTTCAGGAAATATAAATCAGAGGGCACAGTATTGGCTTTCGACCAATACAAGGAGGCAAATAGGAAGTGTAAACACGAAATCAAGATGGCTAAAATAGACTTTGAGAGACAAATAGCGGAGGATAGTAAAAAAAAACTCAAAGAAATTCTATAAGTATATCAACAGCAAAAAAACTAGGGCAGATCATATTGCACACATAATTAACGATGATGGGAGGATGGTTACAGAGGACACTGAAAAAGCAACCGTGCTGAATGCTTTTTTCTCGTCAGTCTTTACACAGGAAACGGAGGGGTACACTGACCATGACTGTATGGTTAGTAGTAATACACAGGACTTGCCACTATGGCTAACAGAGGGTGAAATCAGGGAAAGGCTGGATAAACTTAACACAAACAAATCACCAGGCCCGGATGGCGTACATCCAAGAGTACTCAAGGAACTCAGTAAGGTTATATCCAGACCACTGTTCCTGATCTTTGCGGACAGTATTAGGACAGGAGATGTGCCAGGGGAGTGGAGGAAAGCAAACGTGATTCCAATATTCAAAAAGGGTCAGAGGCATATTTCCCGGGAAATTATAGGCCTGTCAGTCTGACATCAGTAGTATGTAAACTTCTGGAGGGGATGATAAGGGACTATATTGTAGAGTTTGCTAAGGATAACAGCATCATCAGTAGTAACCAGCACGGGTTTACAAATGGGCGTTCTTGTCAAACCAATCTCTTAACATTCTACGAGGAGGTGAGCTGTGAGCTAGATAGGGGCAGACCAGTGGATGTGGTGTACCTAGATTTTGCTAAGGCGTTTGATACAGTTCCCCATAAGCGCTTAATTTATAAAATAAGGTCTGCAGGTATCGACAGCAGGGTTTGCTCTTGGATACGGAACTGGCTAAAAGGGCGTGTCCAAAGGGTGGTAATAAACATCGCATACTCAGACTGGTCTGAGGTAGTAAGCAGGGTCCCCCAAGGCTCAGTCCTAGGACCAACCTTGTTCAATTTATTCATAAACAGCATTGAGGACGGGATCAGTAGTTCAATATCAGTTTTTGCAGATGACACAAAATTAGGCAGGGCAATAACAGCACAGCATGAAGCAGATATCCTACAGAATGACCTGGACAAAATAACAGAGTGGGCAACGACATGGCAAATGAGGTTTAACGTGGAGAAATGTAAGGTTTTGCACTTGGGGACTAGAAACATAAAAGCACAATACACGTTAGGAGGGGAACCCTTGGGAGAATCAAAAATGGAGAAGGATCTGGGAGTCTTGGTTGATGATAGACTAGGCAACAGCATGCAATGTCAAGCGGCAGCTGCCAAGGCTAGCAGAATATTAGCATGCATAAAGAAAGGGATGTATTCCAGAGATAAGACTATTATCCTTCCACTTTATAAAACTCTGGTCCGACCTCATCTGGAGTATTCTGTCCAGTTCTGGTCGCCAGTCCTCAGGAGGGATGTGTTGGAGCTGGAGAGGGTCCAGAGAAGGGCAACTAAACTAATTAGGGGATTGGAGGACCTTGATTATGAGGAGCGTCTGCAATCGCTTGATTTATTCTCCCTGGAGAAGAGACGCCTGAGGGGGGACATGATAGCAATTTTTAAATATCTCAATGGGGATCTAGGCTTAGAAAAAAAGCTGTTCAGTCGAAGGGATTGCATGAGGACTCGGGGGCATACAATGCGATTAGAGGAGAAGCGTTTTAACCTCAGGCAACATGGGGGGTTCTTTACTGTTAGGGCTACAAGATTGTGGAATTCTCTACCACAAGAGGTGGTTTCTGCAGGTAGTATGGTGGCTTTCAAAAGACTACTAGACGTACATCTCAAGGATCAGAACATTCAGGGGTATGCGAGATGATTACAGCCACACACACCTACACAGGTTGAACTGGATGGACTATTGTCTTTATTCAACCTCACCTACTATGTAACTATGTAACTATGTAACTATGACTACCCAAATTGTAACAATACAGCTGGATAGGGCTGTACACATGCCATTGGCACGATACATTGCTTTACAGTCATGCCACTTTTAACTGTGTGTTGCAGAGTTCAACAGATGGCACTGCCTGTTAAACTTGCCCATTGAGTTAAATGGGGCTGCACAGCTACTGTGGGCCGAACGCTCGACTCACAGTCCCGCAGTGTAAAATTGCTGGTCAGTAATTAAAAAATTACAGTAAACAGTACCTCAAGTCTAAAAGAAGTCTTCAAGTCTCCTTAAGGGAGCTTTCAGACCAGTGTGGAGATCCGCATTACTCTGTACCATGTCCATAAGCCAGTCTGATGCAGACAGTTGATGTAAGGAGGCACTCTGAGGACAATCCATGTAAGGGGCACTCTAATGGGGGATACCTGATGTAAGGGGGGGACTCTATTAGGGACACTGATATAAAAGGGTGCTCTGATGGGGACACCTGATGTAAGAAGGCACTCAGGTGGGGACAACTGATGTAAGAGGGCACTCAGATGGGGACACCTGATGTAAGAGAGCATGCAGATGGGGACTGGGGACACCTGATGTAAGGGGGAACTCAGATAGGGACACCTGATGTAAGAGGGAACTCAGATGGGGATACTGGATGTAAGATGCCACTCAGATGTGGATACCTGATATAAGGGAATACCTGATGTAAGAGGGCTCTCAGATGGGGACACCTGATGTAAGGGGACACTCAAATGGGGATACCTGATGTAAGGGGGACTCTATTAGGGACACTGATGTAAAAGGGTGCTCTGAAGGGGACACCTGATGTAAGAGGGCACTCAGGTGGGGACACCTGATGTAAGAGGCCACTCAGATGGGGACACCTGATGTAAGGGGGAACAGATAGGGACACCTGATGTAAGGGGGAACTCAGATGGGGATACCTGATGTAAGATGCCACTCAGATGTGGATACCTGATGTAAGAGGGCTCTCAGATGGGGATAGCTGATGTAAGGGCATACCTGATGTAAGAGGGCTCTCAGATGGGGACACCTGATGTAAAGGGGTTACCTGATATAGGGGTCACTCAGATGGGGACACCTGACGTAAGGGGATACCTGATGTAAGGGGTCACTCAGATGGGGACACCTGATGTAAGGGGGACTCTATTAGGGACACTGATGTAAAAGGGTGATCTGAAGGGGACACCTGATGTAAGAGGGCACTCAGGTGGGGACACCTGATGTAAGAGGCCACTCAGATGGGGACAACTGATGAAAGAGAGCACTCAGATGGGGACACCTGATGTAAGGGGGAACAGATGGGGACACCTGATGTAAGGGGGAACTCAGATGTGGATACCTGATATAAGTGGATACCTGATGTAAGAGGGCTCTCAGATGGGGATAGCTGATGTAAGGGCATACCTGATTTAAGAGGGCTCTCAGATGGGGACACCTGATGTAAGGGGATACCTGATGTAAGGGGGCACTCAGATGGTGATACCTGATGTAAGGGGGACTCTATTAGGGACACTGATGTAAAAGGGTGCTCTGATGGGGACACCTGATGTAAGAGGGCACTCAGGTGGGGACACCTGATGTAAGAGGCCACTCAGATTGGGACAACTGATGTAAGAGAGCACTCAGATGGGGACACCTGATGTAAGGGGGAACTCAGATAGGGACACCTGATGTAAGGGGGAACTCAGATGGGGATACCTGATGTAAGATGCCACTCAGATGTGGATACCTGATATAAGGGAATACCTGATGTAAGAGGGCTCTCAGATGGGGACACCTGATGTAAGGGGATACCTGATGTAAGGGGGCACTCAGATGGGGATACCTGATGTAAGAGGCCACTCAGATGGGGACACCTGATGTAAAGGGGATACCTGATATAGGGGTCACTCAGATGGGGACACCTGATGTAAGAGGGAACTCTGATTAGGACACTGATGTAAGGGGGCTCTCTGATAGGGACATCTGATATAAGGGGCACAGGTTCTGTTTAATAGTGTTTCCCAGGCAATGACACTGTGCGATAGACTGTCGGTGACTCATGCACAGTGTTTCCATAATCCCCCCTGACTTTTTTTTACCGCACCCCTATATCAGATAGGCTAGATCTTGCCCTGCATAATTGTATCTTTTGTGGCAACCCCTCATTGTCTCGCTACGCCATGCTGTTTGTTATTTTGTTGTGTTGAGATTAAAACAATAAAAATACTGAAATGAAAAAAAAAAGACACAATTTCATATATTGTGACTTGGCGGGATATATTCATACAGACTTGTAACATTTTTTAAAATGTACCAAAACCCAGCCCCTCTCCTGACACCAATGCAGAAGATGGAGGAGAAAAGCCGCATCAGACCCAACAAGGCCACACAATGAAAAGTACATTTTAGCGCTTGCGGTGAAAAATATGACTCTCGCTAGTAACATCCTTGCTTACATTATAGACAATTCTAGAACTATAACGCGGCATATAAATACATTTTACTAAAATAAAACTTTAACATAAACCAACTTTTCCTTTATATGGCGGCCCTTTCATTTGCCCTTCTAGACCTCTTCAGAGAAACACCCAAATGAACCCCCCTCATCACCTTTGTCTGTTATTCACTCCTGTACAGTATTTCAAAATTCAGAACTAGAAAGAACCTGATTGCACCTTATAAATAACAAATTTGCTGATGTTTGCTCACTTTCATGCTCCTCATAAAATCGTTTACTGCTTTTATGGCTCACCTGAAAAAGTCATTCAGTTCCACACACACTGCTGGAGTGATCGGTCCCCTAGGTAACATCTCCATCTAGATCTCAATGGTCAAAGGGAAGATGGATCGCATCGGTGTTGGACTGGTGTGCGCTCTGCTCCTTCTGATCCAGTATGGTGAGTCGTTTTGGTACCATTTCATAGGGCAGGATCCCAAATGAGAAGCTTGCATTCAAATTTACAGTCCATGTTCACTGTAATAGAACAGGCCATTGGTATCATTGAATGGACAAATGGGTAAAGTGTGAACAATGGCTCAGATTCAGCAAACCTTAAGCAGCATTTAATGCATCCCAAAGTGGCCTCTTATTTAATATGGCATGTCATTTTAGCATGCCATAATCATTATCTATAGCACGTCAAGTGCCACGAATCAGGGCTTTTGGGGTTGATTTAGGAGTAGAGCATGTTCACATTGCAAGATGAATTTTCACTTATCTTGGTGAATGATGTGAAGCTAAGTGAAAATTCACTTTGCAGGGAAAACCTAATCACATGCAAGGTCATTTATATATATATATATATATATATATATATATATATATACACACACACATATATATATATATATATATATATATATATATATATATATATATACATATATATATATATATATATATATGTGTGTGTATATATATATATTACACACACACACCAAATGATGAGGAACTTGACTGGCCTGCCCAGAGTCCTGACCCCAACCTGATAGAACACCTTTGCGATGAATTTGAGCGGAGACTGTAAGCCAGACCTTCTCATCCAACGTCAGTGCCTGACCTCACGAATGCACTCTTGGAAGAATGGTCAAACATTCCCATAGACACTCCTAAACCTTGTGGACAGTCTTCCCAGAAGAGTTGAAGCTGTTATAGCTGCAAAGGGTGGGCCAACTCAATATTGAACCCTACGGGCTAAGACTGGGATGCCATTAAAGTTCATGTGTGTGTAAAGGCAGGCGTCCCAATACTTTTGGTATTATATATATATATATATATACATATATATATATACATACATACATATATATACATACATACATATACATACATATATATATAACTGCAGTTAATCTGTAATAGGCTAAGCTTTAAAGTTGTTGTATCTCCAACAAAACCAACATATAAAAAGGAAAGAGGAGAAATAGAGAGGAAAATAAAGAAGGAAATTAGATGACACATAAGTATAAAAGACAAAAACAGGATATAAAAATATTCAAAATGTATAGCTACATAAAGACTACATAAAGGCCCCAGTATAGACTCGTGGCCACACCATATGTCCCATAGAATGATGCACCCTAAATGGGCGATTCCTGGAACATTATGTCCATGCAGGTGTATGTAGGAAAAGTGGGGACCAATCGGGGTTTTGATCCATCCATATGCTAAAACTTAAAACGGTTTGGGTATTACGTACAATTGTGTGCATTTTCAGTAAAAATCTGTGCTATCTGTTGCCTTTGACCCTGTCTCGGGGGCCCATTTGCACCACCGTAACATGCAGTAGTGCAGCATGTACACGTTAATTTTAAATAGCATCCTGATGAAACCTCTGAACCAAGCTACAATACACCACAATGCACATTGTGCAATATGGTACCATGCAAAAATAAAAGCAGCAGCACTTACATTTTTGTGCTTTGAGGCTCATTACAGCTCATCGGTTTTTAAAGGTCTTCTTGACGCATTGCATTTAGAAGCAACTGGCCTCCTTGTTGGCTGCCGTGGATTCCAGGCGCAGGGGTTGCAAATGCACAAGAGTACAGTCACGTAGACTTTACTAATGGAGACAGCCTGATTTGTGTCCATTTTTCATGCCAACTTGCTTGATAAAATGTCCCTAATTCTGTCTTTGCTCGTCTGTAGATGTTCTTAAATGCAGAGTCCATACCATTATTAATACAGTACATGTTATTTTATGTTTGTAAACTATTCATAGGCAATGGAGCGGATATTATTATAACAAGTACAAATTCTTCTCTATCCGTACTGACCGGAGATACCATCAACCTGACCATTTCCTACAGCTCAACTCCCAGCCTGATAATATGGAGCTTCAATACCAATGTTTCTGTGGCTTTAATGAGAACTGGAGATGGAGAACCATCGATTGCTGCCAATTACAAGAATCGGCTGACGCTACAGGAAAAACAGTTATCTATCAGAGGTTCCACCCTGAACGATTCTGGAGTATACACGGTCATAGTTAATGATGGAAGTGGCAATTCTGGTAACTTTACATTCGATGTGGTTGTTACAGGTGAGTCTTCGGTTCGCTTGGCTAAAATCAAAAGAATCCAATTTTGTATATTCACTGAGCTGATTACTGAGGCTTGCAGCAGACTATTGTAATAAACTATCACCAGTGGAAGAGCAGAGTACAACATTCCTCCTTGTCCTTCTCATAGTTTTTAAAGTGTCTGTAAACCCCACCAAAGAACGTCTCCCATTTGGTCTGTTAAATATACCATTGAAAGAGTTTTGTTAAAAATTGCAAAAAAAAGACCTGTTGATCCTGCCATAAATCTTGTGAGCTGATAACTCCCTTGTGCTGCACTCTTTTTAGTTACATTGTTCGCAGCTATTTCTATGGAATACAGAACTCCTACACCTATGTCAAAGGGACAAGAATACAAGGAGGTTTTTTGTATACCTTAGGGTCACAATGCTGCCCCTTCATATATACATTGCACCCTAGGAAAGGATGTGTGTTACTGGCAGGATCACACACACATACTCTCAGGTTAAATTGGATGGACTGATGTCATCATTCAACCTTACCAACAATGTAACCTAGTGAAATATTATCCAATTCATGCATCGTTTTTAATGGAAATCACTTTCATATTTGTATTTATTTCCATTACCTCATTGTTGTACTCTCTGTAGGAAGTCCTATTACCAAAATTATAGACAAATATGTATACAGCGCTATATAAAATCAAATAAAGTGACAATGTGCATCATATAAATCAATAAACTCGCTTACAGTGCAATATATATATTCCTCTTAGGTGCAATATATAATGTCCATAAAGTGCATTCAAAGTAAAGTGCATAAGAGTCCACTAAAATATAAATATAACCGTGGTTTAAAATTCAATAAAGCGCTTGATAGATGTTTCCATATAAAAGTGCAAGTGACACCACCACCGTTTAGCCACCAGATGGCCTCTCACCTCACTGAAGCATTAAACCAGCATTGAATCCTCAATTAAAAATGCCACTTCCTGGATCGATCTCTCACCATCCCATGGACATGATATGTGAATAAAGATAATGAGGCATCTAAGTGTACACTGCTATTATCCTTTAATTGATTCACATTCAAAGTAGAATTGCACTCACATGAATCAGCACAATGGGCTTGTGCGGACCGCACACGCCAAAAACAGTAGCTGTCGGGAGCCGTGCTGATGGGTCGCCGCGCGTCCGTCCAGGTCTCCGTCCCCTATACCCGTGACATTTTATGCTTCCGCATCACGACTTCCTCAGTAGCTACGGACGAGCGGCGACCCACCAGCACGACTCCCGACAGCTACTTTTTTCGGCGTGTACGGTCCGCACAAGCCCATTGTGTCTGGCTGTGTCTGGTTCCTTTACCGCGTGCTGCTGCCTCGCCTTACCAGTGACTCCACTGATGCTGTCCACACACTCTGGGCCTTCAAATGCATAAACATGAAATATTCGTGGCCAATTTGTCACAAATGTTTCATGTTTATGCATTTGAAGGCCCAGAGTGTGTGGACAGCATCAGTGGAGTCACCGGTAAGGCGAGGCAGCAGCACGCAGCAGAGGAGCCAGACACAGCCAGCACACAAGGAGCAGGCCCAAGGACATCGATTTCAGAGGTGCCAGGTAAGTGGAGTCCACTGCACATTTGCATTCTCGTGCCACCCTCACACCCCCTGGAAATGTGGACTGACATGCTGACAGAATGTTACAGTTGAACATGGCAAACATGTATAATACATGTCAGTAAGTTTGCTATGTCCAGCTGTAACATCCTGTCAGCGTGTCAGCCCACATGGTCATGTAAAGTTTATGCTTTTAATATCCATTTTTTCTTGACAATGGGAATCAAATGCAATAAATGTTGCATTGTATTTTCTGTGAAATATATGAGCGTACATTTTTTTGGGGGGGGGGGGGGTGGATCTTGGGTGAGTTCCCACACTTTTTTCCCCAGGACTTGACCCCTGGATAGTGCCATATCATTGATGTCAGTGGGAGGGATAGTGCCCCATTATTGTTAGTGTTAGTTGAAGGAATAGTGCACCATCATTGTTAGTGTTAGTTGAACAAATAGTGCCCCCTTCTTAAAATCAGTCTGAGAAATTGCGCCTTATTGTTGGTATCAGTGAAAGGAATAATGCTCCTTTGTTGGTGCCAGTGAAAGGAATAGTGCTCCTTTGTTGGTATCAGCAGGAGGTATAGTGCCCCATTGTTGGTGCCAGCGGGAGAAATTGTGATCCTTTGTTGGTGCCAGTGGGAGGAATAGTGCTCCTTTGTTGGTGCCAGTGGGAGGAATAGTGCTCCTTTGTTGGTGCCAGTGGGAGGAATAGTGCTCCTTTGTTGGTGCCAGTGGGAGGAATAGTGCTCCTTTGTTGGTATCAGTGGGAGGAATAGTGCTCCATCACTGGTATCAAAGGGAGGAACAGTGCCCCTTCTTTGGTGTTGGTGGGAAAAATAGTGTTCCTTCCACTGACACCAAACATTGCTGCACCATTCCTCTTACTGATGCAAACAATGGAATAGGGCCTTATTGTTGGTGTCAGTAGAAGGAATGGTTCCCTATTGTTAGTGTCAGTAGAAGGAATGGTTCCCTATTGTTGGTGTCAGTAGAAGGAATGGTTCCCTATTGTTGGTGTCAGTAGAAGGAATGGTGCCTCCTATGTGTGGGAGGTACTGTATAGTGCGCCAAGGGCCCAATTTAGGCAAGCAAAGGGCCACATCAGTTTGTAGACCACTGTGTTGGAGGAACAAGTAAAATGAGGGTGTGGATGGAGATCAGTGGCCATCACAGTATCATCTTCAAGCACTTTTGCAACTACAGAGCACGCAACCTCTCCAAAAGAGGTAAATTGATATACTGTATTTAGTTATTCATGTCCCAGTTTCTGAATTTCATGTTTTTCTTTTCCAAAAGATATTAACTGTGCGCCATGTATATAATGAAGCTGCTGCTGAGAATGATGGGATACGTGTAGGGCTGCCATCAGGGGGAGTACAGGCCATACACATGTAGGGGTCCGGGGATTCTGAGGGGCCCAGCCGCCCAGGCCCCAACAAACCAGATTGAGTTGTTGCTGTTGTAGTAGCTAGCAATTGCTAAAGCAGGGTGGCCGCAGAGTAAGCCGATGCAGCTGAAGGGATGTCTCTTTGCTGGATTGGACTCTTTGCTGACTATTTGAGGCCATCTCTTTGCTGGATTGGGATGTATCTTTGCTCAATATTTGGGGCTGTATCTTTGCTGGATTGGATTCATTTTCATATATTAAGTTGTAAGAGTGTTAAAATAAAAGTGTGTGCACTGAAGGACTCGGTGGGATGGCCAGTGGGCAGATTCGGTGGGATGGCCAGAGAGTGGGCCCTGGGAAATATTGGTCGTCAGGCCCGGAAGTGCCCAGGCCTAAAGCTGTGTGAGGGCTTTAGGCCTTCTGATGGCTGCCCTGGATACGTGTCCTGACCCCTTTCTCTCCTTTCCTTTCACGTTCGGAATTGTACTATTGTCTAAAACACCCTTCAGGTTAAAAGTACCTTGAGTATGTATGTACGTTTCTCTTGTGTATATGCAGTTTCTTTGTTGTTCTTAATACTGTATAATACATCAAGCATGTACCATGTCAGTATGTATAATTAATACTATCCTATTATGATGCCAATAAAGCACTTCTGTTTTGTTAAAAAAAAAAAAAAAAACTGTGCCCCTTGTTTTAACAGACAGAGTCCAGAAAATCCAAAGTAATGACACTGGCATTTTTAAAACGGGGGAAGATATCAGTCTGACCGTCCGGTACGAAGGGAATCCAATAACCACAGTTTGGGAATATAATAGTAGCCCACTGGTTATTAACATAAATGGATACTTCATCTATGGTGACAGATACAAAGCAGGAACGAAAATGACAAATGACGGGTCTCTTGTAATTTATAATACCACCAATGCCGATGCAGGAAATTATACGTTCACCGTAACAAGTACTTCGATCTTTGCCTCACGATCTTTTCTGGTGAAATTCTACGGTAAGCCAGTTATTTTAAAACATATTAAAAGTAAACCTATATATACAATAATGCATGAAGGATATGTCATACGTCAATGTGATATGAGAGTTAAATTAGGGGAAAGAAGAGATCCACAGCAGCAGAGCAAAATGTTATCAAGATAGAAGAGCTGAAAGGGTCCTCCAGTAGGACAGGGAACACCAGTTCTATAGGGGGTCTGGATAATGGTTCTCCAGCAGCTCTGAGCTATCATGGTATGCTCTGGTCACTCTAGTACCGGCAGGTCATGAAATAAAGTCAACCAATACAAAAAAGGCATTCGCAATTCTAGCATGCTTATTGAATGGTAGTAAAAAGTACAATGAATCCAACATCAATTAGATGTAGTATCAATTTTCATATAACATAGAACAAATTACATTGTGGATGTCTAATCTACATCATCTGCTTCTTCCTTTCTTCTCGACAGATGTCATAACAGGTGTAATCATTCAACAAACACCGGCAATCGTAGATGAGACTACCCCTGATGTGAATCTGTCCTGCAGGGCCTCCTCGGGTTCTGGATCTGTGACATGGCAGAAGGATGGTCAGCCATTGACCAATGATAGTACACACGTCCTACTAGACCAGAACCTCCAGATATTGAATCCTGATAGAACTTTCTCTGGGAACTATAGCTGCACAATGTCTAACCCAGTCAGCTCAAATGTCGGATTCACAAGGGTGATCGTTTACTGTAAGTAGGCAACTTTACAATTTAAGGTCCAATTGAACTTTCAGTTTAATTCAACTAAAAACATTCCAGGACCATCCAAACAAAAAGTGTGCAAAGTCATCCAGTTGGTAAGCAGCCACAGCCACAGCCTGTGCAACAAGGCTCATCTCCTGCCAGCATGCTGCAAAGAAGGCCCCTTTCTCTGTGTTGAAGCAGTGGTCTCTCTGCAGAGGTTCGGCACGCCCCATACTGAGTAAGATATAGAGTTCACCAGTCAGCAGGGAACGTGAGCCTTGCTCTCTGCTCAAGTAGACAACTCTTCCTCTTCTACACTGAAAGAGCAAGCAGCATTGTCAGCCCTGCACAGACACTGATTAGTCAACTATTACACCTAACTTAAGTCCATTTTTAAATCGAATGTTGAGCTGGATGAGGCAGGCAGGGCCACCCATGGCTCAAATGTTGGCCAATTCCTCCTGAATCTACCCAAATTGAAACAGTATATGGCTAGCTTTATTCTGCTTCACAATTTAAGTCTATAAGTCAGCTGAGTAGCAAAAACGATTTATTCGCTGTGTAGGGGACTTTATTTCTCATACAGTATATCTATGTAGTACGGCGGGTATTGAAAATAAGTACCCCCTTTAAATAATCAAATGATGTTGCTTTGCAGCCTGAAATGAAGACAAACACCATTTTTGTTTTCTGTATTTACAGCCAAGTGAAAGATATAACACCATGTCAGAAAAAAAAATCCAAAACAGAATCACAGTTAGAAAAAGGATCACCCCCCCTCCAAAAAATGAAGCATGAAAAGAGTTTTCCTGGAGTATTTCAGTCCCTGATAGTGCAACTGATGCAAACAATCAACTATGTGTGGCAAGGCACTATTCCTCCCACTGACATCAGCAATGGGGTACTATTCCGACCACTGACACCAACTTTGGGGTACTATTCCTACTACTGACACCAACAATGGGGAACTAATTTTCCCACCAATACCAATGATGGGGTACTATTCCTCCCAGTGACACCAACAATGGGGAACTCATTTTCCCACTGATACCAATGACGGGGCACTACTCCTTCCACCGACATCAACAATGTGGAAATTATTCTCCCACTGACACCAATGATGAGGCACTATTCCTCTCACTGACATCAACAACGGGTTTCACGTGCTCCCACTGACACCAGTGATGGGGAACTAATTCTCCCACTGACACCAATGATGTAATTTTTTTACTCCCACCCACCACCAAGCCTATGGCATTGTTTATTCCCATTGATGCCAAGGTATTTTCTACTTCCACTGGTCATAGTCCATTCCCCCTAAAGTCTAAAAGGCAGTGAACTGGCCCTTTGTTTCAAAAGTTTGGAGACCCCTGCTCTAGTGTAAACTAATGTTTCAGGTTGGAAAACCTCCACATTCTCAAGGAGAGGCAGGTTTCTACTTGGCCATAACCCACACACCAAGCTCTCCCAGATACAAGAAGAAGAGGTCCCCACATAAACCTAAACATAGAAGAAACTGGTTCAAATAAAACAGATAATGATTTAATATTTTATGAAGGTTTAAGGGAGATATGTTTTGTGGTCATAAATTACACTATGCCTTTTATCTCACAGACCCGGTGGTGGAGGTTACAGTGACCAAGTCAACCGAGATTGTGAGTGAGATGACCCCATTGGTAAATCTAAGCTGTAATGCCTTTAGCGGTTACATTGAGACAGTGACCTGGATGAAGGATGGCCAGCCTATAACTAATAATGACAATTACAAGTTATTGGATGGGAATCAGATTCTCCAGATAATTCAACCCAGGAGGACCTTCGGTGGAAACTATAGCTGCAACATTTCCAATGCAGCCTACTGGGGTTTGGGCTTCGTCCAGCTCCTTGTCTATGGTAAGTGACAGCACAAGGGTCCAGTCTGTGTGTCCCCTATGGAAATTCATAGAGTAGAAGCTAAAGTACTCCAAAATAATTATTGGTCAGTCTTAACTTAAGCCGAGAAAAAGTTAAATGTAATATAAGTGTAACTCAACATTCTTCAGCCAGCAGTTATTTTCCAGAGAACTAGATAATTGATGACTGTAAAGCCCAACTTCAAGCTATTTATTTTTTTTTAAACATCACTCCACAGGTTAAGGTAGAGATGTCCCCCGCAGTGAACCATTTTATTTCATCAGATAGAGAGGTCCTCAGTCTTCCAGGTCTAACGACTCCGAGCGTCACTTAACCGCTTCAATACCGGGCACTTTTACCCCCTTCCTGCCCAGGCCATTTTTCAGCTTTCAGCGCTGTCACAATTTAAATGACGATTGCGCTGTAATGCAACAGTGTACCAATAAGAAATTTGTATAATTTTTTTTTTTCATACAAAATAGAGCTTTCTTTTGTTGGTATTTAATCACCACTGTTCGCTAAATAAAAAAATAAAAAAAAAGACAGAACATTTTGAAAAAAAAAAAAAAAGTTTTTCTTCGTTTCGGTTATAACATTTTGCAAATAATCTTTCTTCATAAATTTATGTCAAAATGTATTCTGCTACATTTCCTTGGTGAAAATAACTCAAATCAAGTTTTTTTTATTTAGTCTGTAGGAAAGTTATAGAGTCCACAAACTATGTTATACTGTATATATCTGAAAATTGATCAATCCTGATGTACTGACACCCTATCGTATTTCTTGAGGCCTGAAAACGCCAGGACAATACAACTATCCCCCAAATGACCCCTTTATGGAAAGTAGAGAGTCCAAGATATTTAGAAAGAGGCATGGCAATTTTTTTGTTGTAATTTTTCATCACAATTTTTTTGAAAATGAAGAAATAAAAAAACAAACAAAACAATTCACAATTTTCGTTTTTTTTTTTTTTTTTTAATTTACATACTGTCACCAGTGCAGTACAGCATCATATAATTGGTGTGGCAGTGATCAGGGACACAGATTGGTGACATTATGTACAAAAGAAAAAAAACAATTATTATTTTTTTCCATTTTTTCTTTTTACTATTTTTTTTTTAACAGACTATGACCAGAGCAATACATTTTTACCACCATAGTAACATTGTACCACTCTGGGGAAGTGATCAGGATTTTTTTTTTTAACACATTACCATTGCTTATAGCAGTGAATTTCATTGGTCTGTGATTGGGCCTGTCTGTACCATGTGATCACTGTGACCAATCACAGCTAGCAACATCCATTGTATACAATGGATGGCATGAAAAGAAGCCATCCATTGTTTACAACTGGCATGTGATCTGCTGTGATTGGTCACAGCATTCACATAGTACTGGCAGCAGGCCGGTATAGTAATTCGTCACTGAAATTCGTCACATATGGGTGGATGTCATATGACGTCATATAACGACGAAAGTTCCACCCGGCCATCATTTTGCTATAGGCCGGGCAGGAACTGGTTAAAGAGCAGCTCCAGTCACATCTGCAAAAAGTAAAGTCAGCATCTGCAAGTACTATAGCTGCTGACTTTAAAAAAACTAGCACATTGAGCCCAGCCCTGTCTTTGTATATCCTAAAAACTTTAGCACTGTCTTTGGTCCTGCACCACCATCTTGGATTTGGGAGCTTGCCGGGACTTTCTGACCAGTCACAGCCGACTCCTCACTGAGTACATGTGAATTGTGTGGATTAGAGATTGTCCTGAACTTCCTGAAGCCTCACAAAAATGTGAAATATCTCAAAAGGCTGCAGGCAGGACGATGGAGGGGGTAGACCAAGCAAACGTCATCCTCGGCAGGGCATGGATATGGAAGTGAGAGCGAGTACCTTATGGAAAATGTACTTGCCAAATGTGTTAAAGTAAGGGTGGGGCCTAGGATATGCAATCTACAAAATGAGAGTAAAGGTTCACTTTAACCTGGAAGACTGAGGGCAGACTGAGTGCAGGACATTATGGGTCCATGGGGCCATAACCATAGCACCCTACAACCCAAGAAGAGAACTCGCACAGTGAGATATAGCATAGAAACCAGCACCCTGCACAAACTGGTGTCCTTGTTCATTTCCAACTTAGCAGTTCTATTAAGTGGATGTTGGTTAGGGTCCAATGGAGATCTTTTTTTGTTTGTTTATACATTAAGTCTTTCTTCTCACAGATCCAGTGGGGAATGTTATAGTGACCCAGTCACCCCAGATAGTGAGTGAGAGGACCCCTTCGGTAAACCTAAGCTGCAGTACCAGGACTGGCTGGCAAATATCCAAGGGTATTCAGTGTACCGGAAGGACAGGGTAGGAAAAAGAGGGGGAGGGGTATGTCTCTACGTCAAGAATAATGTAAGGGTGATAGAGAGGAGTGACATTACGGAAGGGATGAGTATGGAGTTAGAATCCGTGTGGGTAGAACTCCATAGGGAAGGAGAAAAGGGAAAAGTAATTGTGGGGGTTTGCTATAGGCCACCTAAACAAGGGGAGGAGGTAGAGCTGGAATTTTTAGCACTTTTGGGTAAAGTGGCAAAGCTAGGATCAGTCATCATATTGGGGGACTTCAATTATCCCGACATTGACTGGGGAGAGGGGACTACACACTCACATAAGGGCCGTCAATTCACGGAAACCTTACAGGATAATTACAACAACAATGTAGGAGAGCTAACAAAACCTCCAGCACATGAAGAGTAAATGGGTTAGAACGGGTGGGGGAGGGGAAGGGAAGAGAACATGAGGAATAGAAACTGCAAAAAAAAAAAAAACGCAGATGAAAAAACGCAGATGAAAAAACGGAGATGAAAAAAATACCATAAATTGATGAATGACAGAGTCCTGATGGAAAATGTCCAAGGCACCGAGCTGCTCTCCACAGACAAGAGGAGTTCTGAACTAAACAAAAGAAAAAGAGAGAGAGCGCTCTAAGTGCAGACAGTCTTTATTAATAACAAGGCATATGACAGCACCTGAAGAAAGAGCGCGCAGGGCCGTACGTGACCCAGCGCATGGTCAGAAACGCGTCGTGCATACCGTGCATATTCCACACACCATACATTCCCTGGTGACGAGGCCGCGTTCCAGCTTCCACCGCACATCGCAGCCGCTGCCTTAGACGCTGACCGCCGACTGCTGGAGGAGGTAGCTGGCTTCCTTTTCTCCTCTGATCAGCGATCAAGCTTCTGAATTGCTGCACACGAGTGGATGGCACCTCCCAGAGGAATTCCTGATGTCCATGACTTGACACAGCTCGATGACTTTGGTTTCTAGTGAGTTTATATCACCTATGCCTTGTTATTAATAAAGACTGTCTGCACTTAGAGCGCTCTCTCTCTTTTTCTTACAGGATAATTACATGTCACAGTTGGTGGATTCCCCTACCAGAGAAAACACAATCCTGGATCTATTGATCACTAATGACCCAGACCTAATCTCGGAGGTAGGAGTCCAGGACAACCTGGGCTCTAGCGATCACAGGATGATCACATTTAGCGTAAATAACAATATAGCAAGGCAAGTGGGGAACATAAGAACCCTTAACTTCAGAAGGGCAAACTTTCCAAAATTGTACTTGTTGATGGAAAGGGTAAACTGGGACCGAACCCTGGGATCCCTGACCACAGAGGAAAAATGGGAATGCTTTAGTAACACATTAAGCAAAGGCATCTTGCAGTGCATTCCTATGGGAAATAAATTTAGAAGGGACAAAGCCAAACCTGGCTGGCTAAACCGGAGCGTTAAAAAACTTATTAGGGGAAAAAAATTGGCCTTCAGGAAATATAAATCAGAGGGCACAGTATTGGCTTTCGACCAGTAGAAGGAGGCAAATAGGAAGTGTAAACACAAAATCAAGATGGCTAAAATAGACTTTGAGAGACAAATAGCGGAGGATAGCAAAAAAAAACCCAAAGAAATTCTTTAAGTATATCAACAGCAAAAAAACTAGGGCAGAGCATATTGCACACATAATTAACAATGATGGGAGGATGGTTACAGAGGACACTGAAAAAGCAACCGTGCTGAATGCTTTTTTCTCATCAGTCTTTACACAGGAATCGGAGGGGTACACTGACCATGACTGTATGGGTAGTAGTAATACACAGGACTTGCCACTATGGCTAACAGAGGGTGAAATCAGGGAAAGGCTGGATAAACTCAACACAAACAAATCACCAGGCCCGGATGGCGTACATCCGAGAGGAATTCAAGGAACTCAGTAAGGTTATATCCAGACCACTGTTCCTGATCTTTGCGGACAGTATTAGGACAGGAGATGTACCAGGGGAGTGGAGGAAAGCTAACGTGAATCCGATATTCAAAAAGGGTCAGAGGCATATACCGGGAAATTATAGGCCTGTCAGTCTGACATCAGTAGTATGTAAACTTCTGGAGGGGATGATAAGGGACTATATCGTAGAGTTTGCTAAGGACAACAGCATCATCAGTAGTAACCAGCACGGGTTTACAAATGGGCGTTCTTGTCAAACCAATCTCTTAACATTCTACGAGGAGGTGAGCTGTGAGCTAGATAGGGGCAGACCAGTGGATGTGGTGTACCTAGATTTTGCTAAGGCGTTTGATACAGTTCCCCATAAGCGCTTAATTTATAAAATAAGGTCTGCAGGTATCGACAGCAGGGTTTGCTCTTGGATACGGAACTGGCTAAATGGGCGTGTCCAAAGGGTGGTAATAAACAGCGCGTACTCAGACTGGTCTGAGGTAGTAAGCGGGGTCCCCCAAGGCTCAGTCCTAGGACCAACCTTGTTCAATTTATTCATAAACAGCATTGAGGACGGGATCAGTAGTTCAATATCAGTTTTTGCAGATGACACAAAATTAGGCAGGGCAATAACTGTACAGCATGAAGCAGATATCCTACAGAATGACCTGGACAAAATAACGGAGTGGGCAAAGACAGGGCAAATGAGGTTTAACGTGGAGAAATGTAAGGTTTTACACTTGGGGACTAGAAACATAAAAGCACAATACACGTTAGGAGGGGAACCCTTGGGAGAATCAAAAATGGAGAAGGATCTGGGAGTCTTGGTTGATGATAGACTAGGCAACAGCATGCAATGTCAAGCGGCAGCTGCCAAGGCTAGCAGAATATTAGCATGCATAAAGAAAGGGATGTATTCCAGAGATAAGACTATAATCCTTCCACTTTATTAAACTCTGGTCTGACCTCATCTGGAGTATTCGGTCCAGTTCTGGTCACCAGTCCTCAGAAGGGATGTGTTGGAGCTGGAGAGAGTCCAGAGAAGGGCAACTAAACTAATTAGGGGATTGGAGGACCTTGATTATGAGGAGCGTCTGCAATCGCTTGACTTATTCTCCCTGGAGAAGAGACGCCTGAGGGGGGACATGATAGCAATTTTTAAATATCTAAATGGGGATCTAGGCTTAGAAAAAAAGCTGTTCAGTCGAAGGGATTGCATGAGAACTCGGGGGCATACAATGCGATTAGAGGAGAAGCGTTTTAACCTCAGGCAACGTGGGGGGTTCTTTACCGTTAGGGCTACAAGATTGTGGAATTCTCTACCACATGAGGTGGTTTCTGCGGGTAGTATGGTGGCTTTCAAAAGACTCTTAGACGTACATCTCAAGGATCAGAACATTCAGGGGTATGCAAGATGATTACAGCCACACACATCTACACAGGTTGAACTGGATGGACTTTTGTCTTTATTCAACCTCACCAACTATGTAACTATGTAACTATGTACCTCTACTGGTTACATTGAGGAAGTGACATGGATGAAGGACGGGCATCCTATACACAGCTCCTATAATCTATGGGATGGGGGCAAGACCCTCCAGCTAATTCAACCCAACATGACATCCACTGGAAACTATAGCTGCAACATGTCCAACGCGGCCTATTGGATTTCCAGCATTCTTCCACTCCATGTCTATAGTAAGTAGTAGCACAAACAACTGAAATGTAATATAAGTACTGTATATAGTTACATTGTCTTGTTGAAAATAGACACAAGTCCATCTGGTTCAACCAATAAAAAGGAACAAAATATTTTACAATCCTATACACACAGTTGATCCAGAGGAAGGCACAAAAACCCCCAGCAAAGCATGATCCAATTGGCTCCAGCTGGGGAAACAAATCCTTCATGGTTCCCCAAGAGGCAAATCGGATATTCCATGGATCATCTTTACCTATAAATGTTAGTATCCAGTTATACACTGCTCAATAAAATTAAAGGAACACTTTAAAAACCCAATGGGGAAAAAGTCTCATGCCGGATATCTATACTTTTATGGACTGGGTAATGTGTTGGGAATGAAAGGATGCCACATTGTTTGTTGTAAATTAAAATAATCGCCCTACATAGGGTTGAATTCAATAACAACCCGAAAATCAAAGTGAAAAATGATGCAGCAGGCTAGTCCAGCTAGTCAGCTTTTTTGCTGAAATTTAATTGCAGCATCTTAAATGGTATTCGGTAGTTAGTATGGCCCCCACGTGCTTGTATGCATGCCTGACAACATCGGGGCATGCTCCTAATAAAACAACAGATGGTGTCCTGGGGGTATTTCCTCTCCCAGATCTGGACCAGGGCATTACTGAGCTCCTGAACAGACTGAGGTGCAACCTGACTGTGTCGGTTGGATCAAAACATAATGTCCCAGACGTATTCTATTGGATTAAGGTCAGGCGAGCGTGGGGGGCCATTTAATGGTATCAATTCCTTCATCTTCAAGGAACTGACTGCATACTCTCGCCACGTGAGGGCGGGCATTGTAGTGCACAAGGAGGAACCCAGGACCCACTGAACCAGCTTGGGGTCTGATAATGGGTCCAAGGAATTCATCCCGATACCTCATGGCAGTCAGGGTGCCATTGTATAGCCTGTAGAGGTCTGTGTATCCCTTCATGGATATGCTTTACCAGACCATCATTGACCTACCACTAAACCGGTCATGCTAAATGATGTCACAGGCAGCAAAACATTCTCCATGGCTTCTCTAGACCCTTTCATGCCTGTCACATGTGCTCAGGGTGAACCTGCTCTCATCTGTGAAAAGCACAGGGTGCCAGCGGCGGACTTGCCAATTCTGGTGTTCAATGGCAAATGCCAATCAAGCTCCCCAGTGTCAGGCAGTGAGCACAGGGCCCACTAGAGGACGTTGGGCCCTCAGACCACCCTCATGAAATCTGTTTCTGAATGTTTGGTCAGAGACATTCAAACCTGTTGGGAGGTCATTTTGTAGGGCTCTGGCAGCACTCATCCTGCTCCTCCTTGCACAAAGGAGCAGATGCCGGTCCTGCTGATGGGTTAAGGATCTTCTACGGCCCTGTCCAGCTCTCCTAGAGTAACTGCCTGTCTCCTGGAATCTCCTCCATGCTCTTGAGACTGTGCTGGGAGACACAGCCAACCTTCTGACAATGGCACTTATTGATGTGCCATCCTGGAGGAGTTGGACTGCCTGTGCAACACTCTATAAGGTCCAGGTATTGCCTCATGCTACCAGTAGTGACACTGACCCTAGCCAAATGCAAAACTAGTGAAAAACAGTCAGAAAAGATGAGTAGGGAACAAAAGGTCAGTGACCTCCAACTGTAAATCCATTCCTGCCCATCTAGTGCACTTGTTGGTAATTTCATTAACACCAAAGCAGCAGCAACTGAACAACAACCCCCTCTGCTACTTAACTGACCAAATCAATATCCCAGGAGTTTAATTGACTTGATGCCAAACTCTGATTAAAAAGCATTCTTTTAATTTTTTTAGAAGTGTATTTTGTACATTTAGGAAAGAATCCTGGCCTTTTTTGAAGCAATCAACTATGTGGGACAGATACAATCCAACACTCTCCAGCCAGCAGAAACGGGCACTGATAACGTTAAAGCAGAACTAAACTCTCTAAATCAATACTAAGAGAGAAGTATGGCCAAAGCTTTTTGGCTATACATCTCTTCTGGGTCACAAAGGGGAGCTTGCTTTAGCTCTCTCTCCTATGACCAATGTTGCTGCATATTTTGATATCAGAAATGGATTTGTGTGAACTTGTTAGCAAGTATTTCTATCGTAATCCTAAAGAGTTTCTAAAAAGTGCAATAAAATACATTCTTTTATCTTTTAGACCCTGTGGTGAATGTTAGAGTGACTCAGTCACCTGGGATAGTGAGTGAAAATACCACTTTAGTGGAGCTAAGCTGTAGCGCCTCTAGTGATTTCATTGAGTTAGTGACGTGGACGAAGAATGGGACATCTATAACTAATAATGACAATTACAATCTACGGGATGGGAATCGGACCCTCCAGATAAAGCAACCCAACAGGACGTTCAGTGGACTCTATATCTGCAACATGTCCAACCCAGTCTACTGGGGTAACGGCTCCCTTCAGCTCAGTGTCTATGGTAAGTAGTAGCACAAGAGTGCAGTCTGTGTCCCCAATGTATAGAGCAGAAATGTCACATGAACTACAGCAAGGGATTCTTAACCTTGTCAGGGCCCAGTACATTTTTCAAAAAGCTTCCACGTCCCAACAGAAAAAAAAAAAAAAAAAGTTTGTACTGATATGTTGTATGATTTTGATAGCTAGTATAAAATTATGTGAAGTATACAGTACAGCAGTCAGACTATGTGATGTACAACATATTGCATATGGTGCATCAGTTAGAGTGCAGGGGTCAGAACTATGTAATTGCACAGCACAGCTTGCAGAAGGCAGTGGTCAGGAGTTTAAGTGTTCCCTTATGTTGGTGATCAGTTTGCTACCTTTACTCTGCATCCCTCCATACACTGGTAGTAAGCATGCCTCCTTACACTGGTAGTCATTATGCCCCAATACTCTGGAGGTCACTGTGCTCCCTTACTCTGGTGGACAGTATGCCTTTTTATCCTGGACACTCAGTGTGCCCCCTTACCCTGGTGGTCAGCGTGCTTCCTTACCCTGGTGGTCAGTGTACCACTTTACCCTGGTTAGTGTTCCCCTTTATCATGGACAGTCAGTGTGCCTCCTTAGCCTGGTGGTCAGTGTGTCGTTTATCCTGGACAGTGTGCCTCCTTACCCTGGTGGTCAGTGTGTTCCCCCTTACTCTGGCGGTCACTGTGCCCCTTTGTCTTGGAAAAAGTCAGTGTGCCCCCTTACACTGGTGGTCATTGTGCCTCCTTACCCTGGTCATCAGTGTGCCCCTTTATCCTGAACAGTTTGTGTGCCACCTTAGCCTGGTCATCAGTTTGCCCCTTTATCCTGAACAGTGTGCCCTCTTACCCTGGTGGTCAGTGTGCCACCTTACCCTGGAGGTCAGTGTGCCCCCTTATCCTGGCCAGTCAGCGTGCCTCTTTACCCTGGTGATCAGTGTGCCCCATTATCCTGGACAGTCAGCGTGCCCCCATACCCTGGTGGTCAGTGTGCCTCCTTATCCTGGTCGTCAGTGTGCCTCCTTACCCTGGTCGTCAGTGTGTGCCCCTTTATCCTGGACAGTCAGTGTGCCCCTTTATCCTGGACAGTCAGTGTGCCCCTTTATCGTGGACAGTCAGTGTGCCCCCTTACCCAGGTGGTCAGTGTGCCTTCCTACCCTGGTGGTCAATGTGACCCATTACCCTGATTGTCAGTGAGCCCCTTTATCCTGGTGGTCAGTGTATCCCCTCACCTTGTTGGTCAGTGTGACCCTTTACTCTGGTGGTTAGTGTTGGTCTGAGTTTTCCCTCGCCATGTTGGTAAGTATTCTGTTTTGCCCTGGTGGTCAAGGTTCCCCCTTACTCTGGCAGTGTGTACCCCTTCTTCACCTTGGTGGTCGTGTGCACCCCATTACCCTGGTAGTTTATTTTTGGTTTCACTGTTTGACAAATCTAATTTAGCTTCTAGAGATTTTATTCATTGTACATTTTATCCAGTGACTGGGAGAATGAAAATGGTGAAATTGATGAGTTTTTCTGGGTGGAATCCTTCAAATCTTCCAGAAGAGGCCAGTCTCTAACACCATAAACCAGCGATGGCGAACCTTGGCACCCCAGATGTTTTGGAACTACATTTCCCATGATGCTTATGCACTCTGCAGTGTAGTTGAGCATCATGGGAAATGTAATTACAAAACATCTGGGGTGCCAAGGTTCGCCATCACTGCCATAAACCATAAGAGCCACCAGGCCTCCCAGATACACTACATGGAAATATGTACAAACACAGAAGGAGGAGATCCCTCAATTAGTGAGAAGACGAAAACCCGAAACCCGCACAAACTGGTGTCAATGTTCATTTTCAACTGGTTCTAATAACTGGATGTTGGTTGTGGCCCAAGGGAGCCCTGTTTTTTTTTTTTTTTTTTTTTATATATAAAAAAATGTTTTATGTTTTTTATTATGCAGGCCCAGTGGAAAATGTTATAGTGACCAAGTCACCCAGGATATTGGACGGCAACAGCACTTCGGTAAATCTAAGCTGTAAAGCCTCTAGTAATTACATTGAGGCAGTGATATGGACGAAGGATGGGCAGCCTATAGAAGCTAAAGACACTTTCACTCTATTGGATGGGAATCACACTCTCCAAATAATTGATCCCAACAGGATGTTCATTGGACTCTATAGCTGCAACGTTTCCAATGCAGCCTACTGGGGTAACGGCTCCCTTCAGCTCAGTGTCTATGGTAAGTAGTAGCACAAAAGTCCAGTCTGTGTTACCTGTGACTGCTGAGAACAGAACTCCATGTCAATGACTCCAACATAATATCCATCAGTGTTCTTAACAGTGTGATGTAATCGAGGTGTAACCCAACACTCTTCAATAATAACTAGGCCTTAAAGCAACCTTATATGAAAATCCACTCAATTTATTCTACTCTTGTCCTTTTAAGTCCAAATGGCTTAAAAAAACATTGACAAAGTTTGCAAAAAAAATACTTGGCTTGGCCTGACCACCAAAGGTGATATCTCCTCCAGAGTGAGCTCTTGCAATGGGCTGAAGGCACTTTACTGATCCTTCTCCCAAGGCAAGTCTACAAGGTAGCCAGACCACTGAAAGCCAGGCACTCCATAGGTGGCTGATCTACAAACCTCTATGATTAATACAATACCAAAAATATGGTTGAGCATGTAGTTGAATGTCACATCCAAAAATTACTGTGAGATTTACAATTACTTTACAATTCTAAATGAATAAATTCTTGACGTGTCACAGTCCTAATCCCAGCACTCCCCCTGGTAATGCCTGCATCAGTTTTTCTCTCTGAAGATGAGAGCCATCTTTGTTCATGCATCACCTAAGAGTAGATATGTGCAGACTAAAAACATTTGTTAAAAATTTAAATTGTGATATACATAAATTTGTTTAGTTTAATTCATTTTAGTTTGTTTTCTGAATTTGTTTTGTTTATTTGAATCAATTAGAATTTTCCAAATTCTGTAGAATTGAAATAAATTTAACTGAATTCCGGAAAATTCTAATCAATTCAAATTCTATAGAAAAATAAAATTTATTCTCTTCGAAATTCGAATTTTGGAACATGGTTATATTCTTTCTATTCTATTGTGTTTTTTTTTTATATTCTAATCTTTTATTTTCTATTCTTTTCTATTCTATTTAAATTTATTCTATTCAAAATTAGACTTTCGGAACATGATTATTTTCTTATATTTTTTCTATTCGATTGTTTTTTTCTATTCTATTATATATAATATAATTTTATTTTCTATTCAAATTTATTCTATTCAAAATTCACATTTCAGAAGATGGTTATATTTCATTTGATTCTATTTTATTGTTATTTTTCTATTCTTATATATTCTTTTCTATTCTATTTGAATGAATATAACCATTTCCCAAAATTCATTCATTTTCTATTCTATTTCTACAATACCAAAAATATGGTTGAGCATGTAGTTGGAATGTCACATCAAAAAAATTACTGTGGATTTACAATTACTTTACAATTCTAAAAATTTATAAATTCCTGACGTGTCCTAATCCCAGCACTGCCCCTGGTAATGCCTGCATCTGTTTTTCTCTCTGAAGATCGGAGCCATCTTTGTTCATGCCTCACCTAAGAGTAGATATGTGCAGAATGAAAACATTTTTTTAAATGTGATGATATTCATAAATTTGTTTAGTTTAATTATTTTAGTTTGTTTTCTGAATTCGTTTTGTTTATTTGAATTTGAATCAATTCGAATTTTCCAAATTCTGTAGGGAAATTTCTAATCAATTCGAATGCCACACAAAAATACATTTATTCTAGTCGAAATTCGAATTTTGGAAGATGGTTATATCGGGAAAATTCTAATTAATTTGAATTCCATACAAAAATAAAAACAGAAATAGAATTTATTCTATTCGAAATTTGAATTTTGGAAGATGGCTATATTCTTTCTATTCCACTCTATTGTTTTTTTTATTTCTATTCTTTTATTTTCTATTCTTTTCTTTTAAATTCTATTTGAATTTTAATTTATTCTATTTGAAATTAGACTTTGGGAATTTGGTTATTTTCTTCTATTACTTCTTTCGGAACATGGTTATATTTTTTCTATTCTATTCTATTGTTTTTTCTATTCTATAATTTTATTTTCTATTTAAATTCAAATTTATTCTATTCAAATGTGAATTTATTCTATTCAAAATTCACATTTCAGAAGATGGTTCTATTCAATTTGATCATATTCTATTGTTTTTTTTTCTATACTTATCTATCTTTTTCTATTCTATTTTTGGGAAATGGTTATTTTCATTCTAGTCTATTGTGTTTTCTATTCTTTCCCATTCGATTATTTCATTTTCTATTCTATTCTTTTCTATTCTGTTCCAATTTATTCTATTCAAAATATGAATTTCAGAAGAAGGTTATATTCTTTTTATATGATTCTTTTCTATTCTATTCTTCTATTTTAATTTTTTTTATTCTATTCCAATTTTGAGAAATAATTATAATCATTCTATTCTATTGTTTTTTCATTCTTTTCCAATCTATTATTTTGTTTTCAAATCTATTATTTTCTATTTTATTCTATTCTTTTCTATTCTGTTTGAATTCAAATGTATTCTATTTTGGAATAAGTTTATATTTCTTCTAAATTATTCTATTCTATTATTTTTTTTTCTTTTTTTATTATTTTCTATTCCATTCTTTATTTTATTCAAATTCAAATTTCTTCTACTTGAAATTCAAATTTCAAAAGATGGTTATATTCTATTTCATTCTTATTTTAATTCTGTTCAACTCTTTTCCTTTATTTTTTATTCAGTTTTACTCTATTTTACTTTCTATTCCTTACTTTTCTATTTTTTCTATTCTTTTATGTGGAATTCTGTTCTGTTTTACTCCATTATATTCAAATCTTTTATTTTCGATTTTATTCTTTTCTATTCTATTATATTCTTTTCTATTCCTTTATTTTCAATTTTTTTTTTTCGGAAATTCTAATTATTCAAACTTGAATTTTGGCCCAGATTTAGTTATGTTATTTTCAAATTTGTTTAAATTTGTTACAGTTGTCATTCCGAAATTCTGATACATCCAAATTTCCAAACAACAAAAAATCTGTCTGAATTTCGATTTGGAACAAAACGAACTGCACAGGTCTACCAAAGAGTTACCATCTACTTCCTGGGCTGAGATGCCCTCATTTAACCCCTGGTGTCTGTGCAGTTCTTGGCTGTTTTCACAAATATCTGACACATATCAGCCCCTGCTGCAGCCTTTCACCCTGTGACTTGCTACAAAGTTACAATGTTGCAGTCTAATTACTGGAGGGGTAGAGACTGAGCAAATGCTTCCTCTGGCCTGCAGCTGACTGATGGCACCATCGTAGCATAGGAAAAGTCACTGGACTGGAGCTCAAGGGCTACTTTTTTAAAATGATAAAAAGGTGGAGCTGTATGTACAGTATGTATGTATGTATGTATGTATGCGTATATTTTAACATCAGGAACGTTTGTATGTTTGTATTACTAATGGTTTTTAAAAGGTTTCGAAAGTGGTCCACTGGAAATAAATTATGCCTTTTATCTCATAGACTTAATACAGAATGTTACAGTGACCCAGTCACCCAAGATCGTGAATGTGAGCAGCCCTGCTGTAAATCTAAGCTGTGGCGCCTCTAGTGGTTCCATTGAGTCAGTGACGTGGCAGAAGGATGGGAAGCCTATAAATATTGATAACAATTACAATCTACTGGATGGGAATAAAAGTCTCCAGATAAAAAACCTCAACAAGACAGTCAGTGGACTCTATATCTGCAACATGTCCAACGCGGCCTACTGGAGTTTCGGCTCTCTTCAGCTCATTGTCTATGGTAAGACTAAGTAGTAGCACAAGAGTCTGGTCTGGGGTTGGGTTTTGATGTTTGCGGAAACAACAGTTTAGAAGATATAAGCTTCCAGCACTAAAAATAATTAGCATTTTCGATTTATTTTAGTTATAAAAAAACATTTTCCTCTTTTCTGACAGACCCGGTGTTGAACGTTAAAGTGACGCAGTCGCCTGCCAACGTGGACGTCAAGACCCCTTTGGTAACGCTAAGCTGTAGCGCCTCTAGTGGCTATATTGAATCAGCGAAATGGACGAAGGATGGGCAACCTGTGAACAACAAGAGTCCCTACAGTCTATCAGATGGGGATAAGGTGCTCAAGATAACTCAACCCAACAAAACGTTCAGTGGAACCTATACCTGCAAATTATCCAACGCAGTCTACATGGGGTCTGGGTCCCTAAATCTCACTGTCTCTGGTTAGTAAGAAAGCCATATGATACGTAAGTAAGATAGCCACATGTCAGAATTGTTGTGTTGACCTGAGGCTTCCAGTAGACACAAGATGTCAGTCCTGAAGCCCAAATTAAGTCTCACACCGTGTTTTATCTGTATAGTTTTCCATCCCAGCATGTCGTGATTTGTGGCCAAATTTGGCTCAGAAGTGCCTTAAAAAACTGCTTCCTGCCCTCACACTCCGGTGTTCTGTACTAGGCAGAGCTGAGTAACAGCCACACCCCTCAGCACAAGCTTACTCACATAAACATGTACTACAGAGAAGGGGAGGGGGAGTGTATAACCAAATCTGTTACCGATTGCATCGTGCACTGGGTCTAAAGATGGCCATACACTGATCGAGATTCATCCAATCCAGCAGGTCCAGCCTGACCCGCTCAACAGAAGTTGATTATTAAATTGACTTCTGTGGAAAAGAAATGCCAGAACATTTTTTGAACAATTAACTGCATACTGATCAGTGTATTCCAACTTTCCGTAGAACGGAAACATTCTGTCTGTTTTCAGCTATACTAAATGTGCCATCTTCCGATACTGGTATGATCTGTAGAACTGATGCCCATTTCCTGCAGCGAGAAGTATATTTTATATTACGCACTGCTGCGTGCATATATTTTCAGAAAATATCCAACAAATGTGGTTCAGCCAAACTTTTTAAAAATTCTCAAACCACTGAAATGTGGAATTTCTGAACTGGAAGTTCCAGTAAAGTCAATGGGGATCAAAACCAAGCTCCAAAAAAAGTGTTTATTACATGGTCCAAATATGGAAGATGGGGCAATGGTGTAAAATTGTGCAGGATGGTTTGGGAAGTTCCTGGCAGTCCGGTCTGATGAGACGATGGGGCCATAAAGCAGCTTGAGCCACTTTCTACCAAAAAAATGGAGAAAGATCTGGGAGTCTTAGCAGAAGATAGACTTAGCAATAGCATGCAATGTCAAGCTGCAGCTGCCAAAGCCGGCAGAATATTAGCTTGCATAAGGAAGGGGCTGTATTCCAGCGATAAAACTATAATCCTACCACTTTATAAATCACTGGTCCGACCACATCTGGAGTATTTTGTCCAGTTCTGGGTCGCCAGTCCTCAGTCAGAAGGGATGTGATAGAGCTGGAGAGAGTCTAGAGAAGGGCAACTAAACTAATTAGGGGATTGGAGGATCTTAATTATGAAGAGCGCTTACAAGCGCTTGATTTATTCTCCCTGGAAAGGAGATGCCTGAGAGGGGACATGATAGCTATATACAAGTACCTCAACAGTGATCTCCGCATAGAAAAAAAACTGTTCAGTCGCAACGAATGCATGGGGACACAAGGCCATACAATGCGATTAGAGAAGAAGAGATTTAACCTTAGGCTACGCAGGGGGTTTTTCACAGTAAGGGCTACAAGATTATGGAATTCTCCACCACAAATGGTAGTAACTGCAGGGAGTACGGCTACTTTTAAAAGCCTCTTGGACGTACATCTCAAGGATCAAAACATTCAGGGGTATGAGAGATGAATACATCCACACACACCTACACAGGTTGAACTGGATGGACTATTGTGTTTATTCAACCTCAACTACTATGTAACTACCATGAATACTAAGATAGAAGGGTGGGAACTAGAGGCACTCACAATCAAGCTAAGGGTGCTCAGGGAACAGCAGAAGCAGATATTAAGGTAGAAGCAGTCTTTGGTCCCTTTCTACTAGAAACCTTTTTGAAATCCAAACAGCCAAAAATAACACTGGATTTTGGATTTGGGGATTTGCCCTTACTTCATGTTTCGTCACCAGGACGGGAATTGAAGGTAACTAACACAGTAGAAACACAAACAACAATGAAAACCTTCCAGGAGGTTCTAAACCCTTACCATGCTACATAAAATTCCATGGAAAAAAAAGCTAAAAATTTAGCACAGAAAAGCCTTAGCAGACTAAAACACCTAAAAAAACTTTGCATATTTTTAAAAAAAACAAAAACTCCGTCATCCAGCTTCTTAAACTCCCGTTTCTTCCTCATTTAGGTGCCACACCCGGTGCCGCCAGCACATTTGGCATGATGATAATAACTTTAATTGGAGGAATTCTGCTTGCCCACTGATTGTCCATCCTGGATATGGTCTATGATGGGAGACAGGTAAGCATATCTTTTTAAAAGCAATGGTTTCGTAAAAACCCTTAAAAGCTTGGACCACTTACTAGTAAAATTAGCTTTATGTTTAGGCTAGTGGGTGGAGTCACCTTTTAACTTCTTCTATTTCTCCATGACTACATTGAAAAGATCTCACAACCAGGTTTTCAGTTCTCCTCTTATTCTAGTGGTTACAAAGCTAAGGCAGTGGACATATCCTACTGCAATTGTTTTTTTTTTTTTGTTTTTTTTTATATGCATATACTATAGTGGGAAATTATAACTCCTGGTCATGGCTGAAGAAAATGGTTGTAGTTGGTTAACTCTTGCTTCGTAAATTCCATAATTTAAGTCCCATAGGAACCCCTAATGATTCACTTTATTTATTTTTTTAAATCAAAAAGAACTTTATTGAACATTGTGCACAAACATTACAGAGTCCAGAGCAGAAGTGCCCACAATATACATAAGTCCCAAAAAATATAGTCATAGTACAATACGGAAAAGGCATTAGGGTAAATAGTACTGAAACCATCAAGGCCAACTACCAACGACGCAAACTAGCAAAGTATGAAGCATTTATACATATCCCACTCACCATAGTCCATTTACTGCAGAAGGAGATAGTCACCATCCCTTACATCTCCACCAGCCACCAATCTATCCAAGACCAGGTCTGATTCACATTATATTTAATATATATATAAATGCTTGGTAATTGTGTTTGTTTTCACAGTACTTTGTTTTATTGAATTGTTCAGCACCAACAAATTCTGTAGGACCCAATTCATACACTATTCATCAATCACATTCACTGTGTCCACCCTAGAGAAGCTTGCATTTTCATACCTCTTAACAGTACATACACCTTTCATATCAGTCTCCGCCCCTGAGGAGCTAACATTCACATTTACTTGTCACAGTACATATGGCGCTTTTCCACTGCATGGAACCGAATGGTTCAGATCGCTTTTGTGCTTTTCCACTGCTGGTACCGCATGGTATGGTGTAGGAACGGTTCGGTACGGTACGGTACGGTGGCGCTTTTCACCTGCATGGAACCGAATGGTACGGCTCTCAAAAACAGTACCACCTCGATTGTGGTTCCAAGAGGTATCATACCTGGTACCATATCCCACAATCCTTTGCATGCAGTCACTACTAGCCACTGATTGGTCAGAGAATCGTTATCCCACCCACATCCCACCCACTTAACTTTAGTACTACTTTAGTGGAAAAGCAAACCATACCGTAACGTACCGAACCGTTCCAACACCGTACCATGTGGTACCAGCAGTGGAAAAGCAAACCGGGCCAAGCAGGGCCGAGTAGAGCCGAGCCAGTACTTGCAGTGGAAAAGTGCCAATAGACTATCCACATCAGTTTCTACCACTGAGAGGGTTGCATTTCCAGTTCCTTGTGAAAGTGCAAAGAACATTCACATCAATTGTCACCCCTGAGAAGCTTGCATTTCCAATTCCTTGTGACAGTACATAGACCAGCCAGATCAGTCTCCACCCCCAGATCAGTCTCCACCCCTGAGGAGCTTGCTTTCTCATTTCCTTGTGATAGTACTATTCCCATCAGCTTCCACCCCAAGGATATTGATTTCTCATTTTCCTATGACTGTATGTAAACCATTCACATTTGTCTGAGAAGCTTGCATTCTTTAACAATCATACAGACACACACCAGCTCTGATTACCTAGAGAGGTGTTTATGGGAAGGAAAAATAAAGGAAATATACACACACATGCATATGATGTCTTTGATGAATACATTATTTTAAATACATTGAATAAATAAATTTGATGAATACATTATTTATGGTCTTATAGGTCTCTGGAAAGATCTTTTCTGCACTGCATGAACCAGCGAAGAGGGCCACTACCTGATCTTATTGCTCTGATCACCTATTGCTGCCTTCCTGAGCTCACTATCAACTACCGTACATGCCACGGTGTTCAATCATTTAAGGATCATTCTACCTCCAGTCAGACAATCCACCAGCCCCCTTATTTACTCTGCATTTTAGTGGCAAGATCTTTGCAACATGGTTTTCAATGCCACCCACCTGCCTCTGTAGGTCTCACAAACCTATTGCCATATGTTTCTCTATTCAGGAATCCATCCCAATATGTTCTGGTGACCACCAGAACAGAAAGTGATGAAAAACCCAAATTTTTAAGGTCCATATAGGATATTAGCGTGCACCTTTGTTGCCAGATCGCAATTGAAAAGAACGGAAACGCATCAAAATGGATTACAACTCACATCGTCGCACATTTTGATGCGTTTCCATTGATTTAAATGGAAAAGGCATCTGGCAAAACAGATGAGTGCTAATGGACCATCCTGATTGTCACCAGGACAGCTGGAAGGGAGGCGAAGTCTTCCAACGAGAACACTTAGAGAAGAGCGTCTAAGAGTGGATATCACCTCCCATTGGCTTTAGGAATACTTTAACTTTATGTATACTTTAATGCACTTATCAGGGCTCAGAGCAAGGACTGAGACTGCATGTCCGGGAAGTCCTTGGTAAAAATGGCCTCGGGGGTCTGTAATGGGATATAAGCCATCCAGACATTCATCTCATCTGCATTTATCATACCTCCATTTTTTTTTCTTTCTGTTGGACTGACCCTTGAAGATGGTGACTGATGGGCAAGAAAAATATAAAATCAAACCGTTTTTTTTTTCCCGTTTTGCAGTAAATTATGCTAATAAAGAAATTAATAAATAGCTTTTCTGTTTGTGTGTGGGAACCGGCACTGTCTTGTGATTAATAATGAATGGGTCACTGTGGGGGAGGGAATTCTAAAGAGTTACAATAAGATGATTGCTCATATGTGACATTTCCCGCTAATACTGGAAATGGCGCCGATTTCCAGTTATGAATACATTAAAAAAGAAAAACACATCACGAAAAAAAAAAAAAAATGAATTAAAAGGAAAAGGCCACATTGCTATAATAGATAGAACATGTATAATTGCAGCACAGACCTTTTGTATTTTTTTGCCTAGCAACAGTAGGGTCATCGGTGCAAATCCCAACCATGACCCTACCTGCCTGGAGTTTGCATGTCATTCCTGTGCCTGCATGGGTTTCCACCCACACTCCCAAGACAGGCTGGTAGGTTAATTGGATTCTGTCTGAATTGGCCCCAGTATGTGTATGCATGAATGTGAGTTATGGACCTGAAGGCAGGGAATGGTGTTATGTACAATATATATGTGCTGCATAAACTGATGGCACTATACAAGTACCTGAAATGAAGAACATAATAAATACTATTAAACATTCATGTTTCCATTTCATTTCATGTTATATTTACAGTCTATATACTGTATGTATATATAGATTTCCCCCAAAAATCTAATTTCCTGCTTGTGTGGTTGGCTCACTGCTTTCCCAAGTCTGGACTGAGATAAAAGTCAAATTCTCATTATAGCAGTTTCATTTGCATTGAATTATTCTCTAAAGCTCGTTCACTGCTAAAGGGATGCAGGCACAACAGATTTCTTAATACAACACTGAGATGATCAGGGGGTGGCAGTTATATAGAAGGCCGGGTTCAGAATCAGCAATTTATACACAACATAGAAAGATATTGGTCTGAAAAAAATTCACTAAAATTCCTGCAATTTACAAAGTTTATCCAAAGGGGGTTATATAGGCAAAGCAGGGGGGATTAGAGAGATTATAAAAGCAAGATATTGAGATGATGAGATAGAGAGATGATAGAGATAATAGAGAGAGAGGGATGACAGACAGAGAGAGATATGATGATGATGATAGAGAGAGAGACAGAGAGGATGGGAGAGAGAGAGAGAGAGAGAGGACGAGAGAGAGAGAGGACGAGAGAGAGGACGAGAGAGAGAGAGGACGAGAGAGAGAGAGGACGAGAGAGAGAGGGGACGAGCGAGGGCGAGGGGACGAGCGAGGGCGAGGGGATGAGCGAGGGCATGAGCGAGGGCGAGGGGATGAGCGAGGGCGAGGGGATGAGCGAGGGCGAGGGGATGAGCGAGGGCAAGAGGATGAGCGAGGGCAAGAGGATGAGCGAGGGCGAGGGGATGAGCGAGGGCAAGAGGATGAGCGAGGGAGAGAGGATGGACGAGGGCGAGGGGGATGAGCGAGGGCGAGGGGGATGAGCGAGGGGGATGAGCGAGAGAGAAAAGAGGCGGAGGGAGGATGAGGCGGAGGGAGGATGAGGCGGAGGGAGGATGAGGCGGAGGGACGGTGAGGCGGAGGGACGGTGAGGCGGAGGGACGGTGAGGCGGAGGGACGGTGAGGCGGAGGGAGGATGAGGCAGAGGGAGGATGAGGCAGAGGGAGGGTGAGGCAGAGGGAGGGTGAGGCAGAGGGAGGGTGAGGCAGAGGGAGGATGAGGCAGAGGGAGGATGAGGCAGAGGGAGGGTGAGGCAGAGGGAGGCTGAGGCAGAGGGAGGATGAGAGAGAGAGGGCTGAGTGCCCACCACCTGGAAATGGAATTAGGACGGCACAGACAGACCTACAAGCCCAGGGAGAGTAGACTTGTGCCAGCAATGTGACCAGGGGGTCCTAGAGGATGAGGACCACTTCCTGCTCCTGTGCTCCAACTACTCATCAATGAGGGACGCTCACTTCCAGAGACTCTCCGCTCTCATCCTGGACTTCAATTCTATAGAAGAGGGGGAAGAAACTTCAAATTCTACTGGGAGAAGAGGAGCCAACAGCAAAAATAGCTGCACAATATGTAAAAGCATGTCACAGACAGAGGGTCATGAAAAACTGTGGACTGAAAAATCCTTTACATCGCCCCCCCCCCATCCTCTTTAAATTATCCATTACCTGCAGCCCCCCAGTAGGATGAGAGAGACAAGGAAATAGATAAGGAGAGAGACAGAGAGAGAGAGACAGAGAGAGACATGGAGAGAGAGACAGAGAGAAAGAGACATGGAGAGACAGAGAGAGACAGAGAAAGAGACATAGAGAGACAGAGAGAGAGAGAGAGAGACAGAGAGAGAGAGAGAGACAGAGAGAGAGAGAAAGAGAGAGACACACAGAGAGAGAGAGAGAGACACACAGAGAGAGAGAGAGAGACAGAGAGAGACAGAGAGAGACAGAGAGAGAGAGAGACATGGAGAGAGAGAGAGAGAGACAGAAAATGAGAGACACAAAGAGAGACAGAGACACACAGAGAGGGAGAGCGAGAGAGAGAGAGACACACACAGGAGAGAGAGAGACACAGAGTGAGACAGAGAGACAAAGAGAGAGGTGATACAAGAGTGAGAGAGGGGATGATAAGAGATAATGAGGACATGAAAGGAAGGGAATGACAAACATACAAAAGTTGTATTCCTAAACCCCAGTCCCATTATCAAAACAAAATTAAAACAAAAATTAAGTGCAAAAAGGGAAGGAGGAATTCTCCAAAACTGGAAGAAACATATTGGTCTGCCTATGCTTCTCAAGAGAGCAATCAATGCCACCTCCCAGTTCATTTTCGTTCTAAAGTGGCTGCACCCTGAGTGGAAAAGCCTGTCTCCTGCCAGCATGGCACAGAGATGACTCTTGTTCTCTGTATGGAAGCTGTGGCCTCATCGCAGCAGTCTGACATGCCCCCAACTGAAGATCATGGTTTCTGCTGATTGTAAAGCTCTAGCTCTGACTCAGCAGGGGTTGTGTTAGACCTTTGCAGAGAGACCACTGCTTCCACCCAACAGTCCAAGCTATAGGCCAGAGTCTTTAGAATTTCAGGCTATTCATAATGTTATCACCGTCAAAGTGTATCGCAAGCCGAGAAACCTTTTTACTTTGCTTTGGGTAGCTGGAGAAGGTTAGAACTCCTGTCAGGTTTTTACTGGTTCCTGGGGCTCAGAGAGAGATCTACCCTCACTGTTCAGCTAAACATGGTTTTACAGGACAGAAAATGAGAGCAAATCTATCATAGGGAGACAGACAGACCGAAATCCCAATGTCTGTGCTCCACTCAATATGTGTTATAACCAAACAATCGAAGAAAAACACAAAACATATATAAGTGAAAACAGCCAATTCTATGAAATTTTGGGTGACGGTGTATATCCCCAACTTAACCTTATATGGGTAGGGTTCAATTTTATATATGGAAAGCTGTTTAACAGTGCTGATGATACATCCATAGATAAAGAAATCATAATAATATGAATATAGAATAAGTTCATAAAGTGCTGTATATCTTCTGTGCCAAGATTGTTTTAAAAGTGCAATCCGTGCAATTCCATGTAATGAAGATGGTGAAAGTGCCGTGCTCCCCTTCCTCGTGCCCTCACTCACCGACTCCCATAAAGAATATCGCCAGTAGTGAGAATCCTAGGGGTTTCTGTCAGATGGTTTCTCGGCATAATACCATATTAAATTTTAAAAGCTTTTAATAATATAAAATGTGCACTCACAAAATGTATTCTTGTGGAAAGCACAAAAAATATACCACAATGCCGTGGTTTGCATTTGCGTTCTAATACCAGGGTCTGACATCACCGGAAGTCCTGTCACCTAATGCATTTCACTCCACCCTGGAAGAGTCATCAGAGGTTGGAGTTTCTGGTGGCGTGTGGATCTTTATATTGCGATGGACACTCCCATAGATGACAACAGTCCAGATTTTCCAGGAAATGGGTTTTGGCAGTTATGGGAGTGTCCATCGCAATATAAAGATCCACACGCCACCAGAAACTCCAACCTCTGATGACTCTTCCAGGGTGGAGTGAAATGCATTAGGTGACAGGACTTCCGGTGATGTCAGACCCTGGTATTGGAACGCAAATGCAAACCACGGCATTGTGGTATATTTTTCGTCCTTTTCACAAGAATACATTTTGTGAGTGCACATTTTATATTAATAAAAGCTTTTAAAATTGAATATGGTATTATGCCATGATCTTTTAATCTTCCCTCCTATAATGTACAACCTGGGGAGATACGAGGAACCGCCGAGAAACCATCTGACAGAAACCCCTAGGATTCTCACTACTGGCGATATTCTTTATGGGAGTCGGTGAGTGAGGGCACAAGAGGAAGGGGAGCACGGCACTTTCACCATCGTCATTACATGGAATTGCGCGGATTGCATTTTTAAACCAATCTGGGCACAGAAGATATACAGCACTTTATGAACTTATTCTATATTCATATTATGATTTCTTTATCTATGGATGTATCATCAGCACTGTTAAACAGCTTTCCATATATAACATTGAACCCTACCCATAGCAGGTAAAGTTGGGGATATACACCATCACCTAAAATTTCATAGAATTGGATGTTTTCACTTGTATATCTTTTGTGTGTTTCTTGGATTGTTTGGTTATAACACATATTGAGTGGAGCACAGACAGCGCTTGGATCCCACACTTCAGATTTGGATTTCGGTCTGTCTGTCTGTCTCCCTATGATAGATTTGCTCTCATTTTCTGTCCTGTAAAACCATGTTTAGCTGAACAGTGAGGGTAGATCTCTATCTCAGAGCCCCAGGTACCAGTAAAAACCTGAGAGGAGTTCCAACCTTCTCCATCTACCCAAAGCAAAGTAAAAAGGTTTACACTTTGAGGGTGATAACATTATGAATAGCCTGAAATTCTAAAGACTTTGGGCTATAGCTTGGACTGTTGGGTGGAAGCAGTGGTCCCTCTGCAAAGATCCAACACACCCCCTGCTGAGTCAGAGCTAGAGATTTACAATCAGCAGAAACCATGATCTTCAGTTGGGGGCATGTTAGACTGTTGGGTGAACTCATACATTGTAAAAAACGCTGGAAGAGAAAAGCCACATAAGCCCCAACAACGCCACACAGTGAAAAGTACATTTTAGCCTGATGTGAGCTTCTAATTTATGTGCAAAAATAGAACACTTCCCAGTAGCATCCACATTTACATTACAGACAATTCTAGAACTAGAACACAGCATATACAGTATCTCACAAAAGTGAGTACACCCCTTACATTTTTGTAAATATTTTATTCTATCTTTTCATGTGACAACACTGAAGAAATGACACTTTGCTACAATGTAAAGTAGTGAGTGTACAGCTTGTATAACAGTGTAAATTTGCTGTCCCCTCAAAATAACTCAACACACAGCCAATTATGTCTAAACTGCTGGCAACAAAAGTGAGTACACCCCTAAGTGAAAATGTCCAAATTGGGCCCAATTAACCATTTTCCCTCCAAAGTGTCATGTGACTCATTAGTGTTACAAGGTCTCAGGTGGGAATGGGGAGCAGGTGTGTTAAATTTGGTGTTATCGCTCTCACTCTCTCATACTGGTCACTGGAAGTTCAACATGGCACCTCATGGCAAAGAGGATCTGAAAAAAGAATTGTTGCTCTACATAAAGATTGCCTAGGCTATAAGAAGATTGCCAAGACCCTGAAACTGAGCTGCAGCATGGTGGCCAAGACCATACAGCGGTTTAACAGGACAGGTTCCACTCAGAACAGGCCTTGCCATGGTCGACCAAAGAAGTTGAGTGCACATGCTCAGCGTCATATCCAGAGGTTGTCTTTGGGAAATAGACGTCGGAGTGCTGCCAGCATTGCTGCAGAGGTTGAAGGGGTGGGGGGTCAGCCTGTCAGTGCTCAGACCATACGCCGCACACTGCATCGAATTGGTCTGCATGGCTGTGGTCCCAGAAGGAAGCCTCTTCTAAAGATGATCCACAAGAAAGCCCACAGTTTGCTGAAGACAAGCAAACCAAGTACATGGATTACTGGAACCGTGTCCTGTGGTCTGATGAGATCCAGATAAATATATTTGGTTCAGATGGTGTAAAGGGTGTGTCGCGGCAACCAGGTGAGGAGTACAAAGACAAGTGTGTCTTGCCTACAGTCAAGCATGGTGGGGGGGAGTTTCATGGTCTTGGGCTGCAGGAGTGCTGCCGGCACTGGGGAGCTACAGTTCATTGAGGGAACCATGAATGCCAACATGTACTGTGACATACTGAAGCAGAGCATGATCCCCTCCCTTCAGAGACTGGGCCCCAGGGCAGTATTCCAACATGATAACGACCCCAAACACACCTCCAAAAATGACCACTGCCTTACTATAGAAGCTGAGGGTAAAGGTGATGGACTGGCCAAGCATGTCTCCAGACCTAAACCCTATTGAGCATCTGTGGTGCATCCTTAAATGGAAGGTAGAGGAGCGCAAGGTCTCCAACATCCACCAGCTCCATGATATCGTCATGGAGGAGTGGAAGAGAACTCCAGTGGCAACCTGTGAAGCTCTGGTGAATTTCATGCCCAAGAGGGTTAGGGCAGTGCTGGAAAATGGTGGCCTCAGAAAATATTGACACTTTGGGCCCGATTTGGACATTTTTCATTTAGGGGTGTGCTCACTTTTGTTGCCAGTGGTTTAGACATTAATGGTTGTGTGTTGAGTTACTTTGAGGGGACAGCAAATTTACACTGTTATACAAGCTGTACACTCACTACTTTACATTGTAGCAAAGTGTAATTTTTTCAGTGTTGTCACATGAAAAGATAAATAAAATATTTACAAAAATGTGAGAGGTGTACTCACTTTTGTGAGATACTGTACTATCACTGTTACTGGCCACTTTATTAGGTACATCTGTTCAATTGCTTGGTAACACAAATTGCTAATCAGCCAAATACATGGCCGCAGCTCAATGCATTTAGGCATCTAGATATGGTGAAGACATCTTGCTGAAGTTCAAACCGAGCATCAGAATGGGGAAGAAAGGGGTTTTAAGGGACATTGAATGTGGCATGGTTGTTGGTGCCAAACGGGCTGGTCTGAGTATTTAAAAAACTGCTGATCTACTGGGATTTTCACACACAACCATCTCTCGGGTTTACAGAGAATGGTCCGAAAAAGAGAAAATATTCAGTGAGCGGCAGTTGTGTGAAGGAAAGTGCCTTGTTGAGGTCAGAGGAGAATGGGCAGCGATTTATTCCAGTTCACACAGGCTCACCAAAATTGGACAATAGAAGATTGGAAAAACGTTGCCTGGTCTGAGGAGTTTTAATTTGCGACGTTCAGATGGTAGGGTCAAAACTTGCCCTAAACAATTTGAAAGCATGAATCCATTGTGCCTTGTATCAACAGTAAAGGCTGGTGGTGGTGTAATGGTGTGGGGAATATTTACTTGGCACACTTTGGGCTCCTTAGTATCAATTGAGCATCATTTAAACCCCACGGCCTACCTGAGTATTGTTGCTGACCATGTCCATCCTTTTATGACTACAGTGCCCCCATCTTCTGATGGCTCCTTCCAGCAGGATAATGCCCCATGTCACAAAGCTCCAATCATCTCACCACTGGTTTCTTGAACATGAAAATGAGGTCACTGTCCTCCAATGGCCTCCACAGTCACCAGAGCTCAATTCAATAGAGCAACTTTAGAATGTGGTGGAATGGGAGATTCCTATAATGGATGGGCAGCCGAAAAATCTGCAGCAACTGCGTGATGCTATCATGTCAATATGGACCAAAATCTCTGAGGAACGTTTCCAACACTTTGCTAAATTTATGTCTTGAAGAATTAGGGCAGTTCGGAAGGCAAAGGGGGGGGGTCCAACCCGGTACTAGCAAAGTGTATCTAACAAAGTGACCAATGAGTGTCAATTAATTTTGCTAAAATTATGAAAATATATATTTATTTATTTGTTTAAGCGCTCCTTTTTTTTGCCCTTCTAGACATCTACAGTTTTTACAAGCCATGCCCAACTGACCCACCCCTGTCACCTTTGTCTGTTATTCGCTCCTGTATTTCTATATACAAAACTGGAAAAACCCCATCTGCTCTTTATAATTAAAAAATATATAGCTGTTTGGTTTCTCGGTTACAACCCATAAAATTGTTTCTTGCGCTCAGTTACAACTCATAAAATCATATCCTGCATTCACCTCCAACAATCATTTGGATCACGCACAGTGCTAGAGGGATCGGTGTCCAGGTAACTTTCTCTATCAAGATCCTGATGGGCAAATGAAAACATGGATCACAGTGGTGTTGGACTGGTGTGCGCTCTGCTCCTACTGATCCAGTATGGTAAGAATTTTGGTAACATTTCATTTATTGTGATCCCAAAAAAAAACCTTCAAGACATAGAAGCTTAGACTCTACAATTGCACCTGCTCTACCACAAAGTTGAAAAGGATGAAAATGAAATGTAGCTCTGGGTTGTTTTGGGAGTTCCCTACCCCTGCAGTGATGTCCATATGGCTCAATGGACCGTTTGAAATAAAATTTTACAAGGGTCACCAAAACAGGAGTTGCGGGGGGTAATTTTCCAAATAGGACACTTTTTCTGGTGTCTAAGAGGTTCAACTGTCTAAGAGGGCATTTCCTCTCGCCGTGGAGAAAGTTCCTTTTACCTTCTATTGAGTTGCTTGGACAGTAATGCTGTTTAAATCCTAATCAGAAAAAAAGTTTAAAAAAATTTGGGCTTTACATTTTAAACACTTTAAATTCCCGAACCTACAAAAGGGAAGCTATACTAAAAAAATAGGGGCTGCCATTGGTGACCCCTTTTGAAAATGCTAGCTGCTCTCTGCTCCATAGTTTGCAAATAACTGACCCGAGTAGTAGCACGCACTCATTTTCAATGACAACCCTTTCAGAACAAAACTGTGTTACAACACACCACAATGCACAATGGGCATTGCGATACTCTGCTGTATCTACATTTTTGTGTACACAAAAACCTATGCATTGCAGTGCTTTCAGGTATGACTGGGCCGATAGTTGACTGGCCTAGGATTCCAAGCATAAAAGTTGCAAATACACAGTTATGGGCCATACATACTATAAAATTGTCTTTAGATTTTTTTCCTTTAGATTTACCAACCATAAAATGAGGTCAAATCTAAACACTTTCAATTTGTATGCAATCAGGCAAGCCCTTGCACTGCATAGTTTAAGGTAAATCTAAAGGAAATCGAACAACAAAAGTTGTATAATGTCGGTTGTGGAGGGGAAGATCATGGCTTCAAAAAAATCTTGGATATGATAGCATCTTCCCTCAAATAGGAAAAATTGAAAAAGAAGGGGGATCCCAGACCTACCAAAAAAGGCAGGGCTGGAAACAGGGGGGTATTTAAACGTGCCTCTAGAATAAATGTATAAAGAATCCAAGAAGACCAAAAGGTCATTGCATTTACCAAAATGCAATGATCCTCTGGTCTTGTCTATGATATGCTTATCAGTGATAACGTAACATATCCTATGATGTGATGTATGGTTTTTATTGATGTCGATTTAATAAACTTTGTTACTATTTTTTACTTTCTTGGATTCTTTAGGCTCCGTTAACATGTAGGCGTTTTGGGGCGTTTTGGGGGAGTTTTTCTGCTCTAGGATCAGCTCTCAAAACGCCCAAGACAAATCCTATTTATTTCAATGGCTCCTGTTCACATCTGAGCGTTTTGACGCTGTGAGCAAAACGCCCAACGCTCAAAAAAGTACACGAGCTTCTTTTTGGGCAGATTACAGGCGTTTTCCATTGGTCTCTATTCAATCTAAAAACGCCTGCACAAAAAACGCCTGTAAAAACGCCTGTAAATCGCGGTAAAAAAACGTGCGAAAACGCTACACTCAGGTGTGAATGTAGCCTTATACATTTGTTCTAGAGGCACATTTAAACCCCCCCCCCCCCCCTGTTTCCAGCCCTGCCTTTTTTGGTAGGTCTGGGATCCCCCTTCTTTTGCAAAAGTTGTATAATGTGTATCCAGCTTTAGACTTTATCAACAGTCTGATTTTCATCAAATTTTTGTCACCAATTTGCTTAATAAATGCCCCATATTCTATCTTTGCACTCCTGTAAATGTTATAGCTAGCAGGTCACATACCGCTGTTTAACATGTTATCTTATGTTTGCAGGGGTGGCAAATGCACAAGAATACAGACCCGTAGACTTTACTAAGGCTGGCCATACAATATACAATTTTCTGTAGGATTTACCTTCAACTATGTAGTACAAAGACCTGCCTACATTGATACAATTCAATGTGTTGTTTAATTTTGACCTCATATTATATGGTTTTTGGTAAATCTAACAAAAAATTGTACAAGTAAATTGATGTATGGCCAGCCTAACAGAGACTTGTGTCCAATTTTCATGCCAAATTGCTTGATAAAATGTCCCTAATTCTGTCTTTGCTCGTCTGTAGATTTTCTTAAATGCAGATCCCATACCATTATTATTACGTTATTTTATGTTTTGAAACTATTGATAGGCAATGGAGCCGAAATTAATATAACAAGCCCAGATCCTTCTCCAACTGTACTGGTCGAAGATCCCATCAGGCTGACCATTTCCTACAGCTCAACTGCCAGTCTGATAATATGGACCGCCAATGGCAGTGTTG